>NW_017297144.1:1192080-1318149 GCF_001594075.2 Trachymyrmex cornetzi
TACGAGCCATCATCCACGGTACGCGTATGAGTGAGCGCGTACGTGTGCACGCATACGGGACAGAAAGCGGGCCGTATACGCGGCCCTGCACGGGGATTATCCGGGCTCTGTATTCGTGGGGATTATCTTTGGGCGCCGCGTGTACGTGTGCGAGCCGCGTTGTGTGTGTGCGTGGCCAAATCCTTTAGTGGCTCCGGTTTGGTTCCCTCCCTCCCTCTCTCTCCCCCTCTCTCTCTCTCTCTCTCTCTCTCTCTCTCTCTCTCCCTCTTTTGTGTATGTGTGTCAGGCACAAGGGTGCAACATATACACATACACACGTTTGCACTTGCGTCACCGAGTTTGACCGACCTGCACGTATGCGCTCGCGTTCGCGCTCGCGCGCTCGATTGCGCCAGTGTGCGTACGCGCGTACACGTGAGACTGGGATTAATCCGGGATTATTGGTCGTGTGTGCGCCGCCCGCCGTCCAAATCCAAAATCCAACGCACACAACTCAGCTAATCCTAACCCACCCCCTTTTCACCCTCTCTCGCCTGCACCTCGCCGCCCTCACCTCGCCTCGCTTCTCTCACTCTCGGCGTATCCTGTGTGTTCTCCACCGACAGTTCGGAGCGCTGTCTATAGGGTGTGCCTGAAAATTCGCGCCCGCCAGTGCCCTATTTTTGCCTATCCGCTTAAAGTACCGATTTTCGAGCGCGACGTTGATCGATATTGAAGCCGTATCGAGATTAATCAAGGATTTTTGTGAATTTACCGATCGATTTTGTCTTTAGTAAAAATAAAATATAAAATCGATCTTTGTGAAATTGTCAACGGGGTATAAATTTAGTCAGAATTTGAAGATGTCCAATCATGACGATTCAATTTTATCAAAATTTCATAGACGTTTTATTGCATCAATCAATACCTTCCGTATCTTGCGTAGTATTGTTTAAAACGAATATTTGTGATATCGGAAATATTTGTTAACAGAGAATGAAAATGTTACGTAGAAAGCTTGGGATACTTAGTTTTAAAAATTTTGAAAGAAATTTTAAAGAAATTGTAAATATCAGGATAACAATAGACGTTGGTTTACAACGTTTATATGAGACATCTATTATTATCTATTGTTATCTAAGATACCGATGACATCACGAATAATGCGCGACTCAGACACTGAAGAGATTTAATTGTAAGTGATTTTTAAGTAAGGTTTCAAGCTTTGTTGCGTCCGCAATTACATTACAATCTTCATTATTCAGATCGCGTCACGACAAATAGTTAACTCATTATGTTAAAATATGAATTATCAGAATAAAAATTTTTACTTTTAAAATTATATTTCGATTAATATTTATGTATTCAAATGTGAACAAAAGTTTGTCTCGAAATTTGTCTTAGCAGGATATTCATTAAAAGACTATTCGCTCCAAAAATTGCTAAAAAAATTATATCCGAATTAACGAAAAAAACAAAAGCTATTAAATATAAAAATGTGCACGGTACGTTTTATATACCTAGATCTCACAAAAGTAAAAATAGAAAATTAAATAAAATTATAAGATATACTTCGTAATTCCAAAAAAGAAACAATTTGTAATTTGAATGCAGCGTGAATAGTATTTTTACGGATATTACGAGAACTGCTTTACTTTGTCGATAGCCTTTGTATAGGTAAGAATCAGACTTTGTAATGTCTTGGAAGGATTTGCGTTCGGTAAGCTAAATGTAGGACAGAACTCAAATGTAAGAACAGTAAAAATGAAGATGTATATGCGCACACGCATTTCTGTACATGTGAGAAATATCCATTCGCAATATGGTCCACGATTGCTCTCTGCGAGTTATGATATCGATTTTGCCTTTGGCTTAACGCGTGGTCAGGTTGAAAGCTAGAACGTATACAGGGCGGCGATAAAAGAATCATTCCTGAATGGCGAGAGAAATGAGGGAAGATAACAGTTTTTTATGCTACAATTCATATGCATTAATATTGTTCTAAAATACACAATTTGATACAATATAAAATATTTTTGCTTATATTAAATTTTCTATTATACATATATTAGATGTTTTTGAAGCTAGTAATATTACTATTTTATTTTGTTTCAATACAATCTGATTAATCGATGCGTCTTTGTTGTATTCTATAAAGCTTTCTTATATTTTCTTCCTTTGTTATTTTTATATTCTGCTAAATAAAAATATATAATTTTATTACACGTGTGCTCACAAACAAAATATATTTCTAAGCCTTTGTAATCAAATGCGCCTTCGTGTTAAAATATTCTCCGTAATTTGTAAACTCAGTTCATACTGTGAAAAATATATGAATTCGTTAAACATTATCTCACTCATTATAACATTATTTATACTTCGTGATATCCCGGTTATTTATAAATAATAGAACGACTTCCGAAAATTAAAACGAGTTAAAACTATACTGTTTTTTTTTTTACAAGCGCAACGAAGGATAGTTACATTTGAATTAAACTGCACGCTGAATTTATACAAAGCTTCCGATCGTTTTTTGAGTTTGTAGTACGTCAAATACTCATTGTAAGTCTTTCCCAACAGAATATATTTTCTGATCGGGTTTTGCATTGCAAGTTTGGGGATTACTAAATCAAAACTTTTATGCTCCGGGAGCTGCATCGTTCTGTCCACTGACGAGAACGTAAATAGTGGGAATTCAAAGGCAGCTCGCCACAAAAGATGCTTCGTCTCTTGGGAGGGAGTATCGCGTAGGGTTAAATGGCGTAACGAGCCCGATCGTATGGCGCAAGACGCCATGGTGAATGTTCGCAGGTCGCCTAGCCGCATAGCCAGGGATTCGAATTTAATCCGGATTAGTTCGTAAGGGTCACAATATCCTCCCCTCTGACTGCACCTCGTCGCAGTTCGCCCCACCGTTCGTGCACACGGATGCGCGCATATAGACGTCCAGGTAAATCCGTACGGAACACACGCGGACGATTATCCTAATTCCGAGCTGACGCTTACGGCTCGCGGACTAAAAGGGGACAAACGATCTCATCCTTCCAGCTCATCTTTGATGTATGCCGACGCGAAATCACTTCTCGATAAAAAAAAAAAAACGACGCCGGCTCTCTTATTTTTGGATGTATTTATTTCTAATTTCTTGTACAAAGAATTTTTATAAAATTAAGAAACTAACGTTATTGTAATTATTAAAAATTGTATAATCTATTTATGCGAACCAGTTTTCAAAATTTAATGTTATTGCATTATACAACAATAAAAATTATATTAAATACAATATTTAAAATCTGTCGCTTACTGAACGTTTCAGCGTTGGAAATAAGTCTCGACTAAGGAAAGGTGAAGATAAGAACTGTGTGAGAAATGTAGAAAAGGGGAGCAGAGAGAGGGAAAGATTAACTGTGACGCACGGAGATTTAAGGAGGATCCTCGAGATCCGTAGATTTAGGAAGTGCGTGCTTCTGTCCACCCGCATCCCCCATCGCATCGTACCACCCTTTTCTCCTCGTCTAGGTCGGGGCTGGAAAAGCAAATATGTACTCTAGCTCCCTGCATTCCTGCACGCCTTCGAAATGCCGAAGTACAGAATATCTACCCCTCGCCCCTACTCTCTTAAGAACACTTAAACCGATTCCTTCCTGAAAGTTAGCCTGAGAAAAGAATCGCAGGACACAATTGACAACTTAATATGATATACGATACAATTTCTTCTCTCCCTTTCTTGGATCTTTTTTCGTAGCGATTTTTATTGCGTGAAAGAATCAAGCAAATGATAAAAATAGAGAAACATATAAATATATATATTTAATGGAAAGTCTTATAAATGATAGATTAGACAAATATTTAATTACAGTCATTTCTTTGATTTTGTATGCATACTGCGATTGACGTTCTCTACTCTAAGCAACTTTGTCTATATTTTGCGGAAAACTACATACGTAAAAAGATACTAGGTATTACACTGAAAAAAAGATTGGCTGCTGTGCAGCAAATTAGAAGGTAAAATATGGCATAGTATTTTTAATTGGCTGCAGCAGCCAATTTTTGGTTAGCCTATCTGCAATGTCAGTATAAGATTCCGATAGGCTAACGCAACCAAAAATTGACTGCTGCAACCAATTAAAAATGCTATTCCATATTTTACCATCTAATTTGCTGCAGCAGCCAATCTTTTTTTTTTCAATGTGTTAATATTTTATTTTTAAAACAAAAAGGGGTCTAAATTTAAAAAAAATATTTTAAAAATAGTAAGTTAGATTATTATCGAGCATTAAATAAAATTAAGTAGATTTACAAACACACACATATATATATATATATATATGTTTCTATCAAAATTTGGAGATAAGATAATTCAATAATAATTTAAATTCAAGAAAATATGTTTAATTAATTTGCTGTCGGATGTGTCATTTAACAATAAATGTGCCGTAAATGTGTGTGTGTGTTTGCTATGTTTATATATTTAATTCTTTCCTTAAATGTTGCCATCTACGAATTTTAGTGTCGTGTAAAATTAGAATACTAAGTATCACGGGCTCCGTTTATACAGCGTTTAATTCTCATTGCAAACGGACGCGTGTAAATTGTTTCCACCGCATTATCGAGGATCAAGGAAATTCCGCCGATAGTCTATCTCGTTTACGAGCTTTAACGATCCCTCTCGCGCGACCTCCATCGAGTACGTACGTCTTCGTCATTCTCAACGGAAGCGGACTTTATGACGCGACATGGCAACCGAGTTTCTGGATTGCCTCGAATAAAAGTGGAGCATTTCGAGCAGACTCTTTGTATTATTTGCAATATTATTGAACAACCTTTCGCAATAGATAAATAAATGATGATAACATTCGAACACTAGCATTATCTATAAATTACTAATTATAATATGTATTACTTCTACCATAAGTAGAGTTTTTTATTAAATGTGTGTTATCCCTTTTCTAAATGGATATTATTAAAAACACAACAATTTTATTTGAAAGGCTTATACCACGAACGCAAGATAACGGTAGCGAAATTTAAATTTGATTAATGTTTAATACATAGTGATAATAAACGTTTCGATCATAAATTAGACCTTCTTCAGTATTAATAATTTTTAAAAACAAAGAGAACTTAAAATTCGCAATTCTATCAATTCACCTAGCATGTTAAATTTTTTATTTAAACCGTTGAGCTTATATTATTCATAATAAATTACAATATCTTTCTAATCAACGCAACAATTTATACGAAATTAATTCAAAAACATTGTAGTCATACGACAATCGATTTCATGCTTTACAGAACCAATGTATTTGTCTCTTAAGTCACATCGTCACAAATATTTGTCTTGCATAGAGTTGCCAAATTCTAATAAATTAAATAAAATAATCGGTCATAAACTTACATATTATAATTTGAACAACAACTAGCAATGTAATATCGTACCTGTGCAATCATGTCAATCGTATTAAAAGTCAATTTTATCCTTCAATTTTAATATTTAACAATCAAACACAAAGTTTCAAAAATCTAATGTAAAGCAAATTTGAATTAATAAAACGGAAAAAAGAAAAAAAATAAATGAAATTAATAACACTTAAACGTATCTGTGTTCAATTATTTCACAACAAATTTTAGTATCATTAATGCATGGATCACAAATTTCACGCAATAAAATTCCAATGTATATCTGATAATTCAGGATAACATACTGTACCATACAAATGGAGAGGACGAACTGCATTTGTTCTTGGATATTATTAAGTTGGACAAACAATATTATATAATTTTGGAGTAAAAAAAAAATAAAATCGAGAACATGAAATGATTCAAACTTAAAACGTATCGTTTTCCCCTTTGCTCTCTTATTTATTACACAAGAGCTATATCGGCCTTCGCCGGACGTGAGACGGTGACGGCGATTAACGCCGCTTCCGTTCGTATAGAATGCATTAATGACATCGGTGCATCGTTACCGTGTTTTCCTCATCGCCGTCACATGAGTTATCCCGCAACCGAGTTACGCGTACGTTGTAAAGACGTTAAAGCTGTTTTCGCACGGCCCGATCTTTCGTAAACGGTGACTTAATTCGCCCGGCAAATCGACGATTTACGACCGCGGGAACCCTGCACAAGCCGCCACACCCGAGATGCAACCCAAGGTAATGGGGTGTGTACAGATGCACTCGCGTAGGGACAAGACGGTGAGGAACGGTACGATACGAAATACAAGAGTTCAAATACGTTCAAATAACCGTATAGAACTTCTTCATTATTATATTATTTTGCGATATTCTTAAATTAAGAAATTCATCAAAATTATTTAAAATATATTTCTAACATATTATAAAATAGTATCAACTTTGAATTTAATAATTTTCATCAAACTTTGTCAAAATAAAATATATATAATTGCTATATATGCTTAGTATTTTTAATAAATCATTATTTATCATTATTAAACGGATAATGAAATATAAACGAAAAAGAAATATTTACCTGTACTGGAAGCGGATTTGCTGAGATCGAAGCCTTCCTGCTTGGGACTGGCGTTGATTTCTTGCTTTGGGTGCTGATTGTGCGCAGAGAACGGTGTCTGGGGTGTACTGAGAGGTGTTTGCGATTGCAACGGATGTACCGATGGGTGCTGAGGTGCGTTCTGCGGCTGAGACTGCTGGGACTGATGAGACTGAGGACTCCTCGGTAACGAGGACACGCTGCTCGGTCTCGATGGTGGCGAGGCTTTGTGCGTCAATGCCAACGCTTGGCTCTGCAATCACGAGAGGATATTTATTTTTTTTTTTAAATTTATTTTGAATAATAAATATAATTTCCACGCGATAATGGATGATAATGTCTATGTACGATTACTGCCGTATACATTTATGTCGGAATGCGACACATTTATTTTGTCAAAGAGGAGAAACGAGGAAAAGTGATCTGATCTATTGAAGATGAGAATATTATACAAAGAAATTCGATAAGCTCTACATTATAAAATATAAGAATCTTTTTATGTATCGAGAGGACGCGAAAGAAAGTTTAATACTGGGAAGCATGATATGTACATTTTTACGCTTATTACTCAGGCAACAAGTTCTTCCCCAGCTTCTGTATTGTCCCTGGCAAAGTTTCACAGCGAAAATATTTTCTGCGTACAAGAGCACGTTATGTAAATTATTGTGATGTTTATTTCATCGCTCGTTTGTGTATAATCCAGCGAGAGTGCGGTAATCGCCGCGGGGTAATACAAATCCTTTGCTGTCCTTAATCTCTGAAGATAAAATTTCCTGGCACATCATGCTTCTAACGGTCGCATGACTTTTTTACGGAAACGATTACCTATTACAAAAATTTCTACGTAGCTCCTATTAATCTTTAAAATATAAAAAGTATTATCATAAATCATCGTTGTATATACATAAATCATATTATTTGTCCGTATCATCTTAATATTCACAAGTTCAAAATTTTATAAATTGATTTTTAATATATTACACGAATTAAATGTAATGTTGTATCCTTGCTAAAACGCGCTCGCGCGCGATAAAGGATTGCCTCGAATCTGCTTGTAAAAAGAAAAAAAGAGATAACTCGCGCGCGAATTAACTATGCACGATTGGAGGCAATCTAACGATTAAAAAAGCCTTCGGCGGCAATTCACGGTGGGAGTGTCGCCTAAACGCGGTCAAATCTACGACGTTTCGGTCGGGCCGAGCGAGCCGGATGATCTAAGCGTCGTCGACGATGAAATCTGAGCACGTGCTCAATTCCGAGCGGCGACCAGGCTAAGGCATAAGCGCGGACTTAGATTTATGTATGAGTGAACTGAACTTAACACTAACGGCTAAGCCGTCCACGGTGTCAACTGGGGTCAACTGGGCCCAGAATGCGACAATCCTACACCACCGCAACCGCTGCCGCTGCCGCCGCTGTCGCCGCCGCCGCCGATGTGCAAAATGCACCGCGGAGCGATGATTTTCGTCTGGAAACTGGATCGTCGATGACGCCTCCGTGGAATACGGAGCGTCAAGCTGTGGAATACAGAACGAGCCGAGATACGAGGCGACGTTTAACCCTCCATGATCCTTCGCGACTTCCTGCCGCGTTCGTGTTTGCTCGCAATCAGCAATTTTCGCGAGTATTTAGTCTCCTTATTTAATTACAAAATTATGAAATTTAATCTGTCGGCACTCACGCGCGCATCACACAAGGCAATCTTGAAAAATCGACGATGAGCATCGTATTAATTGCTCCTCGAAAATGACCATCCCGGTTCTTAACCGAACAGATTGCACGAAACTTATCGTCTTTTTATATTTATGTAAATTAATTCTATCAAGTCGCAATTAAACTTTAATTTTTCTCATTCTTTCTGAGTAATGAATCTTTTACTCGCATATCTTTATTCGTAGGAAATATTAAGACAAAAATATATACATAATCAATCATTGAAATCAAATTAAACAAAAGAAAGAGAAGAATTTCTTCTTCCATCTATAGGTTTTAATATCTTTGTACATCGCTTCTCTCATCGATCTAACGATCGGCTGCAAAGGATCGACCGGATGATTTTTTCGCTTGCCCGGACTGTACCGAGGTACCAGCTACTGTTTCGGGAGCTCTTCGAGGTATGCACTCGCAAAAAACACGTCAGACCGCTGAAGACCCGGGCCTGGAACGGGAGTGAGCGAGAAGAAGATGATGAAGAAGAGGAAGGAGGTGGCGAAGAAGGGAGCGGAGAAGCGGGATGCCTGAAGGTGCCGAAGAGAGCGAGAAAGAGAGATAAGGGCCAGCCGGCATCATTGATGGAAGAGAGACGAGAGCGGGAGCGACGGGCCCCGAGGGTCCACGTGAATTGGAAGAGGACAGAGAGGATCCCCGGATCCACGGCTTCCACGCGAGGAATGAAGACGAACGCGAGACCGAAAGCGGGAGCGTGTAAGAAGGGGCAACAGGTGGATGGGGTTAGCGGCTTATCCAGCTAACGCCCCAAGTGATATCGCGGTAACTCTGCTGTGACGTGCGAGGGGTTACGACGTTGTTGTCGTAAAATCAGGAATTTCGGTTCGTTCATCGATCCGGCTTTCGCCGTGTTTGAGAATTCACTTCGGCCTCCCGTGGAATCGGGAATCGCGCTGGGAAGGCGTCAGGTCCAAGAAACGTCCGGCGCGAGAAACACCTCTGAAAATTCGCTCACTTGAGAGATAAAAATTGCTTCTTATTAGATGTCATTAATTGCGCGGTAATTAATATGATAAAAAGTTAACCAGATCAATATAAATGATTTAGCTAGATAGATGAAATTGAAGTAAAGTTGGCAGAGCCAAATAAAAAGTTTGTAATAATATCACTCATAATAATTGCCGAAATATTTTTTTGCTTCATGTTAAGTAATCGCCTCATTAAATATTAGTAAAACAAGAATGATTGCTCAAGTTGAATGAGAGAAATATATAATAAAATTAAAGTACATCCGTCGTACTACTCGCAAAATATCGTCAACGCAAAAGACAACAAATGCTGCGGGGATTCGTCCAATTTGTGCGAGCCAGCGTGAATTTAAACAAACGTACTCTTCTCCCGTGTCCTAATTGTGTGTGTGACGACAGTAAAAATGGCAAAGTAAATAATTAAACGTAAAGCGCAAACGCGATATCGCAATGCGCCACGAACGACGAGTTCGGCAGGCGGTTTATCAACGGATCAGCTTATCTACCGGGTGTAACGGAGATACGCAGCGATGGCGTTTCCTGCTAGTGTTTCCCGTTAATGCGATAACCTTAATCGTTGACCGTGCACAGGATTCTCGTGGACCTGCGAGAGATTCTGAACGGAATTAACCGCGACGGAACAGTGGCGGAATCATCGCGCGCGCGTTTCGGATCGTCCGCACAAACGAACTTACGTAAGACCGAATGTCACGATGACAATCTTTAATGTTTGATCAATTGAACGCGTGGTCCTTTTCGGAGTATGTCTTACGTCAGCGGCATCGTTCCTCATGTGGCCAATTCTATTCATCGAAATAAAAAAAGAAAAAGAGGGAACACTCGTGACGATATCGCCTCTTTGCACGAGGATCCTTTCTTCTCGTCTCGTCACAATTTCTACGACGATGTTCGATGCGCGTGAATTATCAGCGCTTGTCTCGCTTGTCTTTATATTAATTCTACGAATGCTGCATTAACGCGCGTCATGAAAAATCGCGCTTCACGCCGTGAGCGATACGTTGCAGCGTTCTCGGAGGATATGAGATCAGTTTAGGATATGAGTTCATTGTAGCTGCATTTTCAAACGGAAATAATGGAAATAATTCAGATAGCTACCGATTTAAAATTCTTTCAAAATCTGTCATTTTATGATCGAAAAATCAAAACTTTGGTTTCGAAATAAAGAGAGAATTTTATTCATTCACCTTTGAGATTTATTGCGATCTGCAATAATGTTTTTTATTGATCCAAGAGATTTTTATTAAAGAGATAATAATCAATCTGACAATTGGCTAGTGTAGTGTTGGCTCCTCTTTCTCTTATGAATTTCCTACATTATTTTTACTACTAAATTCTTGCATTTCACTTTGGATTATCCAATCCATTAGTGACTGTTTGTATGAAATAGGAATGTGAAATAGGAAATTACGTTCGACATATCTACGATTAATTTTGAGTATTAAAATTATACTATAATCTTAGTTGCGCGCTCTATTCTCATTTGCCTAAATTTTTACTATTCTTAAAAAACTTTGTGAAATTCTATAAAACTTAATGAAAATTAGATAATATTGATATAATCGTTTTATAATTGTTAAAGATTCCATGAAATTCCGATTACGAAGATAAACTGTTTCTGGAATATGCTTTTACAGAACATTGAAAAGCACTCGTCGTCTTCTAATCTCCGATCGATACAATAACATGCAGCACTGTGTACTAATAACAATTCGTAAATTGCACTTAACAAATTTTAAAACGATTCATTATCTGTTTTAGAGCGCGTGATAACTTCGCTATCTTTTGGCGGTCATCACGCGAAATGGAATTAAATGTGGCATCCATATTAATCTGCAACATTCTAATCACGTTTATCGAAATATCGAGCCGGCGATATCCCCGAACGATAATTGGATGTCTCTTTGTGATAGATAATCCGCGGATTGATGCGTTTGCGATCGTGTTACGTAAATTGTTGCCGACTGTAGTGTCAGTGTACTTCGTTCCTAAGTGCAAAATATGGTAGAGCTGAAGATTAGAAAGCAATAGATAGCATCTTGCACCAGCAATGATCGCTGATTTCGAGGGTTTATACTAGAGAAAGCAGTGAGAATGCAAGTATTTCAAAATTACAGTTTAATTAACCATATAGATAATTAGTATATTTTTAATATTAACACATGAGAAAATATATTTATAAATACATTTCAAATTTAGTAGCAAAATATTTATATAATTTTAATATTGTAAAATAAAAATATAATGCTTTTTTATAACGATTTATACTGAATATAATATAACTCGATTTCTGAAATTTCTTTTTCTCCTAAAAGATATCATTTATTACACAAATCTTCGTGGAGTAATTGTTGCAACGCATTCTAGTTAAAAAAAAAGAATACGATGTGGAACGCGCGTGCTCTATATAATAAAGTTACCCGACACGAAACTGTTCGCATCGCCGTAACCAATTTTCCCTCACAAAATATTCACTGAGAAAACAAAAGATCGTGTCTGCGGCATAAAAAGGCAACGCAAAAGGCCTACAGAGAGAGGACCGCGAGCTCTACCTGCGTTTGATATATCGGCTTCGGTGGCCGGATAGATGGATTACAATCATTCCGGGAGCTGGGGTGGTCAAATACCGTGACCATGCGTGTTTCAAACGTATCCTCGTGCACGCACACGTAGATATGTACGACGCACTTTCGAGTACACACGTGGCGGCCCGTGCGTGCACGAGCAGTCCTGCGTGCAACGCGCCGCAACGCGCGCTGCAAGGACGCGTTTTCAAGTGCCAGAATGCAGGGAGGTGCGTCGCGGCAGCGTGAAAATTTTACATCGCGAGCTCTCTCTCTCTTCACTGACGTTTCTCTGCTGTGCAATATCGCGAGCTCGCACGGCTCTGTTACGTTTATTAAACGTTTATTAAGCGTCATAGATCTACCTATAATATATCGATAGCGCGACAGAAAATTTAATTAACTTTGCAACGCCGCCGCGCCTATCCCTCTTTTTATTTCTTCCCTCGCGTGCGATCATTATGCTCGAGTTTCGCGATCGCCACGTCGCTTTGTTGCTGTTACAATTGCTGTTATTTACTCATATTAGTTTGCTCCTTTGACGGTGTAATTTAAATAACTATAATGCAAATTATGAAGATTGAATTTAGAATTTTTACACATCCTGTAATCCACGTTAGTGTATTGTCCTTGCGTTTTCACAAGAACAAACTACAAAATGAGTCTTCGTACATTAATACCGCAAGTATGAAGGCAGAGCTTCATGTATTTGACAGCATTATAGGATTATCCTCGGTCTCTGACTTCTTTTCTGAAAAACATCTGCATGGATAAATGCATCTCTCGAGGTGCTTCCATATATAAGTTACATGGATATTCTCTCTTTTAAAATATTTAATCTGTGCTTTGTTACAATGAAAATAAAATGTACATAACCCTTTTGACAAAATGATCCACGTCATATAATTCATGCGTGATAAATTGATAATTTTCTCAAATAAATGATGCATATTGTGTAATATTCTAATAGTATCATAACTGTGATAATATAAAGGTGACCTGTACGTACACTACTATGAATATTATCGATAATACTGATCGTATAAAGTTGTAAAAATATTAAAAATATTGACGCATACTGTCAATATTAGTAATCGATATTATTGATCGCATAGGGTCACCTTTAGAAACGTGTTGCACCTGTGATATATTTACATAGATAGGATAGAAGTGCACTAATAAATAAAGAAAGAGAGACAAGAGTGGAGCAATAAACCAAAGTATAAGAGTGAGAAAAATATGAGTAGATAAGTAAAGCAGGAATATTTGTAAACTAAATCCCCTTCTTGGGTTTGAAAATACTGAAGAGAATAAATTCTATTCTATATATTCCAACAAAAATATCGTTTCTGCCGAGAAACTTATGATTGATCAACCTCCAAAAATGTTTGTAATTGTGTTCTAATATTTTTTGTAACGGTCAAAAACGTAAGTAGAACATGGGATTTCGTAAACCAGAACGTGTTAAATATTATCGTGATAATTTTACATTAATCAGTCTATTACAAGAATGAATGTAAACGGATTTTGACGAACGTATTCGTAGCGTGTTTTATTGATAATTTTTCGATAGCCATGGTGAACCAAAGGCGGGCATGGATCGAGAGATCGAGCGGTCAATGGAGACATGCGGTCTTATTCCGTTGAATGCCAGAACATGAACATGGTCGTGGCACAGGAAGAAGGCAGGGGCACATCCGTATCGTGGTCAGAACCCGTGACCCCCCGATACGTACATACACGTGTAAACGTACGCGCGTTCGTCCGCACAGCATACACGCGAGCCGCGGCTTTGCCAAGGATTATCCCCCGTCCTACGGTTGCCCTCGGCTTTCATTGTGAGATCGCGAAGCGTCGGATATACGCGTTGGATCTGAATTTGGTACGCGATTTTTGATGCGAAGAATCGAGTCTCCTAATTCCGAGCGAGTGCTCGCGCTGCGTTTAAACGGATAATTATTTCCTTCCCAAGCGATCATATGTCTGATAAATAACGTGTTTTTTTCTTTTCGATGCTGCATAGATTACGTGAATGTTTACCTAAACTTCACCTAATTACACCTGCTCTATATATTTTATTTTAACTTAAAACAATGCGCATCTAGAAAGATGAAATTTTAAGATAAGAAGACTTGCGTGCGAGAAAATGAAAATTTTCGTTCGAATTTATCACATTTTTTTTAATACATAATGTTACAAGTTTATTATTTTTTAAACGATTACGCGATGTAGAAACGACGCCTTGTTTATTTATTTTAGGTACTGAGATAATCGCGCATTACACGTGGAGTAGCCAGCCGCTTTGAGATGCGAAAGAATGTGCCAAATTGATGACGAAGAATTAAGCGGACTGAAAGCGCGTCCAGAGAGAGAAAGAGAGGGGTGCAAGAAGCGATAGGGTGGCCAATTGGCTGTGTAATGTCAGAAAGGGGTTGCTTCTCGCCCCTCGTACTCGCTAACATTGAGTATAGACGCTGCGTTATTTTTATAAGTTCGGCAGACCGAACGCCGAAAACGATGACGCTATAGCACGCTAATCCACGACGTAAACCATTTTATCGGAATTTTATATTCCTTGTCAAATTAAGGTCACGTATTTTCGATATAGCTGTACTTTTTTTATTGGCCTCTCATATATTAAAAGCATTTTTATGATTTTTCGGCATGTACATGGAAAGGACGTTTTTGCTGAAGTATCTGAAAATTTACAATTAGTTACAAAATAATTATGTAAAACGTATAAACAACACTGATGATAATGCTGCAAAAAGTTTTAACATTTTAATAACCTGTTTTAAAGATTCATTTTTGATGGTTCAAACAAAACAAACAAAATTATTTTTAGATCTATATCTAGCTAAATTTTTAGATACTTTAGCAAAACCATTATGTCTGTGTGAATAAAAAAAGATTTTAAATGATCCTAATCGATAAATTAATGATCTGCATAGAATTCAATTACGCTTTAATCTGTTAATAAAAAGCTTTATTATTTTAAAAAACTAAATTATTAGAAATTGAAATACTTGTTCTATTTTTTCTTTATCTGTTACATTTATTCTAAAAAAAGAAATATATTCCATTTTAAATTGTACATCCATGTGTTTTTCCGATTAATATTATTCTTAAATAAGCGTAATATTTTTCACATTCTAATAAATTATTTTAACATATTTTTCTTTTTTATGACAAATTTTTCCAATTTTGTTTACAGAAAAATATTTATACAATCGCATTATTGATTGTGTTTTGCGTACAATATTTCATCCAGGCTGAAAAAAAAAAAATAAAAGATTACCTGTACTTGATCCGTCTTCGTGTTAGCAGCCATCCATGCCTCTACAAAGGTGTCCATTGCGCTCTGAAAATCCATTCCCTCCTGGGGCCTCAATAATTCTCCTGGGCCTCGGAAGTCGCCGCCATTCGTGACATATCGCGTTGTACTCGGATTCTCACAAACTCATAGCGTCAATTTTAGTCCTGGCACTTATCAATTAAGAGTCGAATGTGATCGAAAAGTTGACAGGTTTTTAAAGCCGAATGTCAGTCTTTCTTGTCTTCTAAACGTCACTTGGAGCACCTTGTCTACGATAAATATTGATAATCGCGCAAATGACATAAAATTTATTTACAATCGAAATCACAGACGTGCATGAAATGTCCGCTTATTTACGTAGGAGGTTCTTACTATTACAAGTTCTTAATTTCTAGCTACTGTATGCTAATGATAAACGCGTGGGTGATCATTTTTTTTTTATATTGAAACGATTTACACACCTATGATCACTATCGTCTGTTCTAATTTTGCTTAGGTTAGATTGAAATATTAAATATATGATTAAACTGCGCGTACCTCTGACTAGACTGCGGAAAATCACACACGTGCTCGTAACTCATTACGATAAGTATCGTCTCGGAGTAAAATCGGAGTAAATAGAGCGATCTACAGTCTCGTCCCGTTTCCTGATCACCAATCGGCACGTCAGTCTATTCAGAACGTCACGTACACAATTCTAAACGCCAATATCGATCGTAGTCTCTCAATCATCGATCACAAGATCAAGTCAACCAATCATCTGCCTGAGAAGGCCGCGAGGCACTGTTTCGGCGCGCGTGGGTTGTCACCAGTCGCATCAATACCAAACATGTGCTTAGCTCTGAGTGCTCCGAAAACTCGAACTCGATCGAGTTTGATTTGATTTCTTGGATTTCTTCGGACGTTTCTCGTCGTGGAGCCTCTTTGGAGTGACTCGGGTATCACGATCGCATTCACGTCATCGGTCCCTCTCGTCGTGAGTGTACCTCTGGAAATCGCGTACGATCGCCAAGCACCAACGGAATGTCATTCGCGCCGCCGAGGACGGGCGCACGGTCCGCGAGGACAACACACGTTCGCAGGGAACGGCGTTCGAGCCGCGACTGTGCGCGTCGAGGCGTCGCGGCGCTCGATCTGCTGCCCCTACGACGCCCTACCCGCGAGCGCGCCGTCAGTATCAACCCCACCACCCGGTCGTATCGCCACCACTGCCACCACCACCACCTCCATCGCCCACCGCGATACCGTCGTCTCGCGTCTACCGATATCGCGCGGCCGAGGGCCTCCTCTGGTCCTCACTCGGCTGCTGGTTCACCCTCTCGCTCGCCGACTCCTCCGGAACCCACCTTCGTCGTACCCCGCACAGCCTGAGATCCCGTCCTTTCGTTCTCGTTCCCTCTTATCCTCCCCCGATTTCGCTACGAAGCTTCCTCGCTCCGGATAAGGCGTCGTCCCTCTCGCGCTTTATCATTTCCTTCTCCTTCGTCTTTGTTCGTCGCGTTAAGTTCCTTTTCGATCACATTCTCGTCTGTTTTTGCGCCTTTTAATATTGTCACATTAATATTACAATTGTAACACGTCTTTAATTGATAAAATTGCCATTTATTAAAATCCATAAACAAAATTGCAAATTTTCCTGAAATCTATGAATATTTTCTTCTTCTTTGGAATCTTCTTTCACACTTGTAATCTTTGTAGTCGCTTACTTAAATTAGTTTTGTAGCTTGTTTTTTTTTCTTCGTTAATCCATTTTATATTCTACTTTCCTCAATAATGTCGTATTTCTTTCAATTTGCTGAAAAGAATTTTCTCCTTCATAAACTACTGATTTTTTCCCCATCCAATTTCTTGCTCATATTCATATTTGTTCGTCGCGCCATGAAAGATTCGCTCTCTCATCCCATCTCATCTCCTTTTTTTTCGAAATCTTTCTCCGTCGAATTCGATTCTCACCCACCCTTTTCTCTGCACTTCAGCACCCCCACCAAGAACCTATTCCAGGGGTGTGTCTAAAGATAACGTGCACATACACCTGTTCACCTGCGACACATTCTCTGCGAGAGTAGGTATACGCGACTGCCGATGACCGAGCTTAAGTGAAGAAACATGAAGCGATATCTATGCCATCGCGTCGATTTTTTCCGCGATCGCAATTGCGAACCATTAAAACAAAAATTTTTACATCCGCGGGAATTTATAGGTATGAAACGAGTTTTCGAATCAGCTTTTAAAAACTCTTTACTTTGAATTATTGAAACTTGAAATAATAACTATACGTTAAATAAAAATGTTTAATTAATAATAATCTTTAAATGTCAAACATTTATTAAGAGGATATACATATTAATATATTACTTGCACAACAAATTATATATTCAAATAAACAATTTTTTTTAATTTGTCAAGCTTTAAATTTTTTATTGATTACTTTTTGGATAATCTTAATATGTTGCTTCGATATATCTATGATAATGAAGAAAACGAAAGATATGTATCAAATATCTTACATAATGCAAAAATACTGCATATGTAAAAATAACTTAACACGTAATAAATAATTAAACATGGTTTGAACAGATCTTTGCGTTTAATTCCATACGATAAGAAGCAACAGATGCGTATTCGGATTAGAAATTGATTCGATAGAATCATTCTTTGACCTTCATTATAAAAGCGATCGAGATCTGATACATTGAAATCTCATCCACTGATAGATAATCATAAGCAGATTAATAAGCTAACATTAAGAAACTTGTATCTCCTTATATCTATTGGGCCAAAGATATGATATTGGAGATTCGAGTTGACTTTGAATCAATTTAAAAGAACAAATACAAATAAATGCAAAAGATATATTAAGAAAATAGTATTAAATAAATATATAAGACAAACATAACAAACATTGAGAGACTTCACAAATATATCATCAGTAATGATTAAAAAAGGATTCTGAATTTCAATAATTTATATAATGTAATTTTTTTCTTTTGCTTTATCTGCTTAATCAACGAAAATAATCTTAGATTAAAATGACGGCAATTAATATAAAGGCAGCTTTTCATCAATATATCAACCACAGTTCTCTTCGTGCTGTGAAAATGGATCGTTCGAAATTGAGAGCCTCAAAGGGAACGTATACATACGTACGTGTGCATACGTACTCGCAGATTCCCGTAAACGTCGCTGCCAGATTAGACAATCTCTGGGAATGAATTTCCATAGACGACAAAAGTAATGTCGTTACCGATTCCGGCAGTATCCGCGAATTTTCGGTGCTTCGTAAGCGACGTCCTTTCCGATTACATCCTTCCGCATTTGCGTATGTGACACACGCGTTCTCGTAATGCACATATACGGCTTCACTTCGCCAGATGTGATATGAAACAGCGGTGTCGATGTGCTCCAAGATACAAGCGCGTTATTATCGTCTGATAATCCGTTTGAATTAGCTGAGTTCGCAACTTAGCCTGGCCGTTTTATCATCGGATTAACGATGAAATGAAGTATTTGTGGTATAACCGAGAGATATCTATCGGTAGATAATGCGACGGTTACGTAACCGGTGGCAAAATATTTCCGACAACCTTTTATTGACGATGTTAGCTAATCTACCGTGACGAAAATCGCTTTGATTGGATGTGCTTTTGTTGTTTCTCTCAGAACATTCGTGGAAAATAATGTAATAGGAAAATTTCAATAACGAATTATGATTTAGATTATCGTCTTCAGTTTCACTCTTTCCGGTGATTAAGAATATCTTAGATGATTAAGAGTATCTTAAACTCATGCAACTTTGTTGATATGATTTTATAAAAAATGAATTTTTCATTTGAAGAAAATGAATTAAAAAATTTTTTAATTTATTATGTAATTACTTCAGTTATATCGAATTAATACAGTTGAATAAAACCGATCTCGTGTTATGCATTTATTTAGCAAAATAAAAGAGTACGGACTATCAGCGCATACGGTTTAATTTCAGCTTCAATAGCGTCCGATTGGCGTGCTGGATAATCCCGGGATTAAAGTGAGTGCCCGAGAGATAATGTCTGATTCATTTGCCGCGTGTCGATCAATACTGCTATTACGTAACAAAAAGGCTGCGTTAATTTTTTTTTATAGAAATTATTTAATTACGATTGGGACAACACAAAGAATAGTTTACTGCTCTTATGACAGCGCACGCCAGACAAAATCGCGGTAGCAATTTGGAATAAAACGCAGATATTTTAATTGAGACTTTCAAGTCTTTCAATTCAATTAATTAAAACTTGTGTTCAATTAAAATATTTTTTTTATAAAAACGCTTATCATTTAAAACTCATTGAAAACAATTTAAAATTGTTCTCGTTTTCACAAATGTTTATATTTTTTTGTTTTACTTATTTTTATATTTCTTATTTCACTATTATCCATTCTTTGAACACGTATTTACTATGACATGTGTCTGCCTTGCGTGTTCCGTAGGTATCACCGAAAACCTACATGTGCATGTAAATCTCCAGACAAATTTGTTTCGACAGACTAAGAGTCTAGCGAGATTTCGTTCGCCGATACAGCATTTTACACTCGCCACATCCGGGCGCTTTGTTTCGCGAGGATAGACAGTAACCAGACGCGTCATATAAACGCATCTGTATCTAATCGTACTGTTACGTCTTAATCCGTTTTTATCCATTCTACTATAATTCGAATTCGATTAGATATTAGATCATAGGGGATTTATAAAAAGTGTTTCCAATATTTTTTGTTTTTTTTTTATTTAACGAGGCCAAAATTTATCCAAGATATTGCAAATGTATTATTAAAATAAAATTTTAAGACTATCTCTTTTATTCATTCTTTTCTCTTACTTTAACATATCATTATTAAGTGTAGAATAAAAATATAGAATAATAATGATCAGCCACATATATAGAGTATCTATTAACAAAGTTCTCCATTCCTAAGATTAAATGGACACCGAGAATATGATTTATTGCTATCTATGCATATTAAGCGCTTCGTAAATTACTTATTCTTGTTGAACGTTACTGGTCAATGCACTCAGCATCTAATCCCGCACCGCTGATTACGACGCCGAAGCCAATAAAGCATCGTAATCAAAAGCTTCGTCTCAAACTTCTCCATTGCAGTCTAGCGATGCATTCTTCGTTTCGCCAACGAAACCGGCGTCAGCTATTCCTCTAACGTATACCAGATACACACGTACGCACACGTACTTATTACATACACGTGCTTGCGCGCCATCCGCTTCCAAGGGAGAAAGACGAAGGGGGTGGAAACACGACAGTGGGGTAACGATTGCATCCGCGGATGGCTCTGATGCAATCTGTGTGCAAAGCGGTCTAAAGTTGCAACTCCTACGACGGAGGGCCATGGGTGGGTACGTCGCCGAACAGGGAGAAGGAAAGAGGAAACAGGGAGCAGGAGGGAGGGTTTCGAGCCGCGGGTGGAAGAAGGACCGCGCGCCCTAGGTTGCGTCTCGGGACGAGAGGGCTGCGCGGGGGTTAACGTTATCGGGCGCGGTGGCCCTTGGCAGGGTGGTTTGCCAGGGTCGACAAAGCACCGGATGGTAAAGCCCTGTTCTCTCTGGGCGTGCACCCACGAGCTTGCGGGCGGAGCATGAACGGCACGCCTACTACGGAGCTTTCGTGTCGAACCACGAAGACCGGCGCGTTCGTCCTACGTCCAGGACGGCGTATCCCCACTTTGGATGCCCTCTCGTTGGGGCTCTCTCTCTTTCCATCCGGAGCTTTTTCGAGGTAAGGACGATCCTCGCCACCTTACGACGGGCACACGGACGTCTCACACTTCTACGAGCGTGTACGCGCTTATCCGAGGTGTGGGAGGTAAGAGTAGACTGGGAAAAGAGGGAGAGAACGCGTAGGAGAAACGATCGAGGCGGGCTGCTGGCTCGCTACGAGAAAAGCCGAGTTTTCTCGAGAGGGGCTATAAAGGAGAACAGCGGGAGGGAGGTCTAAGAAGCGCAGGAGAGGGACAACTAAGGCGAGAGTAACGTATGCCCGGAGCTAATTTGCCGGAGCTTACCCGGGAAATTACGAGCATCCCACGCGATGCATCCGAATATCCTTACCGTCCAATGGACGGTCTCGGTGATACTCGGCTAGAATTAGAGGAAGCTCGCGCTCGCAAGACTGGACTTTAAACTGCAACGACGTGACTTTTGATAGAAAGAGACGGAAGAGTGTTCATCTTTAAGAAAGCTAACGTTTCTAATACATCTTATACCAATCGTCGCTGCTTGCAGATTTATAATTGTTGCTTGTTTATTAAATATTTCAAACGATTTACTTACAGTTAAAATCAAGTGTTATTTCTCAACATTTTATATTCCAGTTTTCCAAATTCAAGAAATTATTCGGGAATTTATGGAATTAAAAAATTTAATAACGTAAGTAATTGAATCGTAAGCATCTTACGACTTTTAAGGTATCTTGTGTTTTAATATTTTAAGTAATTTCATATTTATGTTGAATTTATTCTACTGAAATATTCTACTGATTATAAACACCAAAGAGCCACCATGTACTTTATTGACATTTATTGTAAAATATATTCATGTCTCAACGAAATAATACACGTCACTGCACGGGAAATATCTCAATTTTCATGTGATACTTTCTATAGTGGCAATAAAAAAGAATGTGTTGCGCGTTCATACTTCGCTGAAAGACATTCAGAGAAATTCATGTAACTATCGAAAAATTAAGAGACCCAAAATGTTGATTATCGTATTACGATTAACATATTATAACGGAAAAATCAGATAAATCGGATTTTTTATTAAAAATGATATAATTTGTCATGTTTATTGTTGTATTATCATCATTAATTATTATAAAGAGTTGCGAGGATTATCTCGCACTTGTTATTTATGCAAAAAAGTTACGATTTCAATAATTTAAAATCTAATTCTATATATATATATATGTTATATAAAAATAATTTTTTCTAAAGAACAAATTTTTTTAATAAATCTATAATTGACTAAAAAAAAAATATTATATGTTTCAATTTATTTTTTTAGATCGTAAACTGTATTTTGTTATCAATTTATCTTCTTTCGTATCAATTTCTTAATATATTGAAATACATATATTAAACAATAAAATATCAACAATAAAAATGTAACTATATCTTCACAAATAGTTCAGAATCAATTGTTTGTTCTATTATATTATCGATTATATCAGCACATATAATTTCCTTAGACAGATAAGCTCCTAAGATAAAAAAAAAATTTTTATCAAAACAAATATATAATCTTTTTAATCTCATCCAGCGTCTTAAATACGTTTATTTTCAATAAAATCAGAAGTCATAAAATTGGGAGTACAAATTTTAAATTTAAAAAATTAACAATAGTAATATAAGATATATTACTCAAATAAAATAGCAGATAGAATAATGTAAGGTACAAGATGTACGATCGTACCGTCTAAATAATTTATAACGCTATTATTTATCCGGCAATTTATACACTCGCACTCGTTTCTTTCGATCGATTAGCAGCACCCGCAATAAAATAAACTTCTTTCCCGAATTTCAATTTCATAGCTCGGCAGCGTTACTACAAGCTCGCAATAATAAGCACAATGATAAAGAGGCATTTCGCATACGGCAAACCGCACGGGGTAAGATACGTACTCTTGCCCATCGAGGTACGCTCGCGATATCTCGCCGAATCTGCGCCGAGCATGTGGTCTCGCGGCGTTAAGATACAAATTGAAAACCATTTAGCAAATCTCCCCGTCATTCGAAGTGTTAATAAATTCAGGTTTACGAGGGTCGGAGGGTTACGTTATAGATCCGCGCGCGAAGCGAGACGCGGCGCGCGACGTGATGCTTTAACTTGCATAAAAGCGACCGCGCGTGTACGCTCGCTATATACGCGCTGGAAGAGAATCCCCGTGGAATATTTCGAGGCATCGGAACGGATCTTTTTATCGCTCGATCGAGCGGAAGCTCGCGTGCGGAATATATACGGCCGTGCAATTTGCTGAACCGAAGGTAACGTGTGCCGCGAACGTTAATAAAGACGCGGTGGAAAGAGATGAAAATTCAAAGTAAGGATAGACGTGTTTTATACATTGCGTCAGTGTTACGTTATTTATACTCCGCTTGCGAATCAATGTTCGGGGAGATAGAAGGAATTGTAATAAAAATGGAAACGTAGGTAAAAGTTAGACGCAATGCAGGTTTCTCAATTATTTTGTAAAATCTAGTAAGGTAGGGTAATAGAGACTCTATGTATAATATTTTTTAATTATAAAATTTATCAATTATATATTTATTGTACAATTATTATAATTACATTTATTGATTAATTAACATCTCAAAAATGCGAGATTAATTCTAGATATTTTTTCGAACTTCTATTCGTTTCTAGATTTTCATATATGTATAAATCTATTAAAGAAATAAGATGAAATAAGAAAAATACGAGATGAAAATAATAATAAAAATCTAGACGTTATTTTTGAAAGCAATGTTCCGACTATAGGTAAAATGCGAAAAATGATTGATTATTTCCGACGGAAGATAGACGAAATTTACGCAAATGCTGGCGCAAGATGCGCTCTTTCTCGAAAAAGTCGATCAGCTTGCAATCAGCTTTGCGGCCAGCCAACTGCTTTCCGGCCGGGACCGCGAACGATACAGAATTTAATACAGCTTCAACGTTCAATAAACTCCGGCTGCGGCAGCGCACGTGTGCTATACACGTCGCATCGTGTCACGCTAAATTCTAACTCATCGTAGGAGACTTGTACGCCGTAATCCTCCGACTACTGCCTCGGCGCGAGTCCTTTGAGGGTGAAAACGTTACCAGGAGCAAAAGGAGGGCCAACCGCGCGAGCGAGACAGAGAAGAAGGCTATCGAGACACGGTCGTAGTTTGCAGGAAATCTGTACATATAATATGATGTAATAGGAAAGAGGAGATTTCAGTCGGTACAAGAGGAGCAGGAGGCCAAAAGGGGGTGAATAGAGGCCCAGGGGGTAGTAGTGGGCGAGGGAGGTATTATCTGCACGATGTGACGGGGACATGTATAAGTGAATGCACGAGGAGAGTTAGGAGGAGGATGACGAGAGGATAGAACGACTCAAAGGCAAATATGAGGTTTGGAAATTTGGATTAGGACCTTCGCAATGGGGAGATGCGATGTGGTCCGTCGATGTCCCTTTTAGAGTCCTCGCAGGGTGATCGGGCATGTGCATGTGTGGACGTTATGAGTGAGGCCTTTCTACATGGCGACCGACATCAAGCTGCTTAGACAACCGTCTCGGGTTAACTCGCGAGAATTGCCTGGATCATGTATTAGGCTAACTGACCATAAATTGCTGGCGAGACAGATACTTATATTCGGTGAATTTAAATGATGCCGAATTCGAGAGAATATCGAATCGTAAACGTTTAAATTATAAATAAAAAAGTTATTTTCGGGACAATCAATCCTAACAGTAATTATAATTCTCATTACTAATGAGATATATAAAAGTTTTAATTTGAATCAATAAAGACTTTCAACAGATATGAGAAGTCGAGAGATGAGTATATAAATAAATGTTCGTATTTTTATCTGGAGATTTTTGAATTATTAGTCTTACAGAAATAATTGTGTTCATATATATAGCAACTGTAAAATTACATTTGCAAAATTTATGACGTTACGATAATGGAAAATGTACATTTGTATAAATCATTCATTTTTTATCTTATCTGTAAAAGTATTAATATAATTTACAATTATAACTAAGAAAGTAATCTGCTAGGATTTATCAATAATATCAAACCTCAGATAATTAATATTTCTGAAGAGAAAAAAAATTGTCACAAAATAAAAGGGTCGAGTCTATCGTACGCGGTATTCCGATCTCTGAAATTCATTAGAAAGAATAAAACTCACAAAAGTGCAAAAGGACGAATAAATTATTCTGAGAATATTTCTGGAAGACGTGACAATCGTTTATCTCCGGCACGGAATAATTCAAATTCGAGAAGATAATGTGTCGGCACTACACCGCAGATATACCTTTCCACCGGCGTAGTTACGCAAGTTGAAGCAGCCACCCTCAGTCTTTTCACCCCTTTCAGCCCGCGTGGACGTAAGGCGTTGTAGACGTGGCTTCGCCTGCGCCCCTATACACCACTCGACAGTGGGATGCGTTATATATCACGGGAGAAAACTTCCAGCATAGATAACCTACTTGAGGAGTTAGCCCGCGTACATGCAAATTTCTGAATTATTATGCCGCGCCGAGTACATTATGCAAGCTACCGCCGCCCTCCATCGTCTCTCTCCAACCATCTCCTTCCACCCCGTCTTGCGCCGCGCCGGCTCTCGACGAGATGCTGCAGTTATCTGCCCCGCCCGCCTATCCTCGCCAATTGCACTTTGCAATTAATCTCCGATACCGCACGTGCGACAGAATAAGGAGAGGGAACCGGGGGACCCCGGCAAACTTCGAGTCGGAAGTTGGCGAACGCGGCTTGCGTCGTTACCCCGCGATGCCCGCAAAGTCAATTTCTAAAGAAAATATCATTAGTCGGGCGAAAAGACCATTAAATTCAGTAGTAAATAAACGATTTAACTTATAAATACTATTACACACGTAGTAATTAAAACGTGATAATTAAAATTATTGATATAATGCTCGCAACTATTAATGTATATACTAATTGTTATATAAGTACGGTAATTATTTTATAGTCGATAGAATTAACTCACTATAGGTTAATGCTAGGCACAGGTTTATGTTAATTTTATAACAAGTTAATGCTTATTCTACTTGTAATTGACTATACCAATCGTTTTAATTACATACATTTGTGCATAATGCTATGTCACAAATTCATTAAAAGTACATGTAAAGTGTAAATATATTATAAATATATTGTTCAGCGCGCGATATATCAATTAGCCACTCATTATGGTATGAACGAGGCTCGCTCGATCTACCATGCCTTTTGTCTTAGAATATGTAACTTAATAATATTATGGAACGACGACATGGATTGCGAAAAGGAGAAAAATCTGTCCGATCGGTGCAGAATTAATCGAATTCACCGTACAGTTTCCGACATCATAATGCAGAAGGTCGCATCGCGTCGCGATCGAGAGCGCATTTGAGAAAAAGTTCAACACGAAGGCACTAAGCAGCTCGGAAGAAAAGACTCTTCCGCGTCACACTTTCTCCGATTAATTGCGTTAATTGTCTCGGGGCAATATCAGGTGGCAATTAAGGCTGCGACGGCTAATTAAGTTCGGAGCGGAGACATCGGTCCGAGCACTAACTCCCACCCTACTGTAACCCTTCACCCTTTGTCCTTCTATCTACCTACGTATCGTTCTATCGCTCCTCGTCGCTCGCGATAGCGCACAAAGCTGCGGACTAACTGAATTTTCTTGAGCAGTCAGGCGTCCATCAAAGATCCTGGCGATGGAAGGGCCCTCGAAGGGCATGCCGTAACCCGCTCGCATCCTTTCCGCGACAATTATGAATTAGGCAGGGCCGTAATCGATTCTTCATAAACTATACGCGAGTTTAGTCTTCGATTGACCGAAGAAAAAGAGAAACGCAACGATTAATTCGAGAATTACCCAACGTGAAATATTCTTTCCCGAAAACAAGCCAATCTGTTATTGCTGAATACTCAAGTTTATACAACGTTTCGAGCGGTTTTCATTCTCAGTAATATGACATCAAAAGACTTTAATGCAATTGCTCGAGGCGCGCGTAGCGAGACGGACGTTGTATGGACGAAAAAGGTTAGGAAAGTGGACCGGGAGGAAAAGGGGCGGGCGACGCTCATCAGCAGGACGTAGGATCGGCCCTGGGTATCCACCTCACCTATAGCTAAACGCATCTAGGCTGTATACTGGGTGTACGCGATAAGTAATTCACTTAGACCTCTATTGAGTTAACCCTTGCTTCTGCCGTACCTCCATTTAGCCTCTGAAACCCGCTGTTCCGGCGGTACTCCCATCTCCACCCTCTCCCCCTGCCTGTGTCTTCACGGGTTGTCGTTGGACGATATTAAAATCATCGAGGACACGCATATACTTTGTACACCCCTGGCACACCGGAGCAGGTGCAACGAGCAACCGCGTCGCATCGGTGCTAACAATTGAAGCGGAAAAAGCCATTGTGTTGCCACGATTAGAGAAATTTAAATATAATAATAAAAAATATCATATTTCAATGAACTAAAAATGAGAAACGTAAAAATTAAAAAAAATAGAAAGGTAAGAAACATGAGAAATTTAAATTACCCATATATATAATTAATTTTAAATCACCATACTAAAATCTGTAATTAAAAATTTGTGTAACTCCAAATTCGTGCAATCATAAATAGCAGAATATTTTTCTACGGTTAACAGTTCCTTAAATTAAATAATATCATTCTTACATAGCTCGATATTGGTTGTCATGTCTGATTATCAGAATTTGTAGTTTTTAGACTGTGAAACTTTCCGCACTGATGGTCCCATTGGATGAAGCGAGCAATTGATATCCGCTCGATTACATAGAGTGGTAGACAAACAGTCACAGAGGAGGAGGTCAGAGTGGAGAGGGGCAAAAGGTCAGGTCATATTGCGGATAGGCAAAGTAAGTATCTACCTCGTCGAAACGTCGGCGTAAGACCACTTAGAGCAAGGGTTCGTCTCTTTGGGAAAGCTTATGGTGGGCCCTCAAAGTGGCCATTACCAGCCGATGGTTGGCTCGTAGATGGTCAGTAAAATCGACGGCTAGCTCTTCCACGCTTCCTCCCCATCGCGTCCCCCGCCCCCGTTCTGCGCTCTTACTCACTTCCGGTTAGCATTTCCCAGCGAACTTGTCCAATTAGGTGTGTCAAGGGGTATCGAATAATTATAGCGGTTTACTGTTGCGGCCGCATCCTCTAGTGCTCGATTGATATTCCAGAAATTGTATCTATTTTATTCATTTTCAATAAAAGACGCCGAAACAGAATAACAGCGCAAGATTAGACAATGAAGTGCAGCAATAGAACAAATATTTTATTATCTATAAGTTATTTTAGCCTAACCAAATCTTGATTTATTTTATCGTCGCACTTTAGAGATGCACAAGCTGATTTTCTAAACAGTCTGCCGGTCCGAATCAAATCTTAGTATTGTTTCTAAACAGTCTTTCAAATCCATTCCGTGACAGTTTCGCGATGCGAGATGTTCAATGGACAACGCATGTCACTTCTGTCATAGGGTCTAGGTCACAACTCCGTTAACATACGCGAAGGGTTTGATAATTGACCTGTTACCTACGTATATGCGAATATTTGACAGTTACTCGATAGTTCTCGCCTGCTACTAACGTCCTTCCGGTAAGCCTCGGGTGTTACAGTTGCTTCGTAGTCGTCGCAGTAATAATGTCGTAGTCGCCCGGCTCTGTCATTGTTGTCAGAGTTTCGGTACTATTGTAAAATTGATGTCGTGGAATTACACTGCTGTCCGTTCGTTTCGACAATTCAATGTAACTTTACGTACATGTTGAATTAATAACATTTGATGTAACAAAAAATTATGACAGTTATCTACGTCTTCAAAATAAATATTCCTATTTAGATGTAAAATGATTCAGAGAGATAAGTGATTAGGGCAAGCACATCAATCTGCTATAAAAATGTGGCACAACGTCAACTATTTTCTATTCATTGTAAAAGAAAATATTAATTTATAGCGTAGAAGCTATTTTTCAAGAATTTATCGTAGGCGTCTTCATTCATCTCCTTTCGATTACGAAACCGCAGAGAAATATCGCGAAGCAAAATTAATGCTGCAGGCTCATCAGACTCGAGTTTTAAAAGACGTCTCTTAACGAGGAAGGATATCGTTCGCTTCGCAACAGGACACGTTTAAAGAATTAAAGTATCTAATGCGAAAGAAAGGTCTTCGAAGCCGCCGTTTGAAAGCGAAGCATTGTCTGCTTAAGCCTGGCATTCAGTGATCTTTCTCTCTCTTTCTACCTGCCGCGCGACCTGTCTCTCTTCCTTGTCGGATATAAATTGCGAAAGATAGGATAGAACGGGGTGGGGGCTCGGGGTGGAGGGAGAAATAAGAAATTAAGAGAGAGTCTTAGGAGAGAATAAAGCTAAGAATTAAGGCGCAGAGAGGCTCGGAGGAGAGGAAAGTAGGAATGACGGAGAAAGAAAGATGGAAGAAGAAGAGAGAACGAAATGAACTGAAACCACTGCTGGCGCTCGCTTTGGGGCTTAAGTCCTCCGAGGGATTCTTACTCGCGCGTCATTTAACAAAACAATTAGAAGTTAACCCCTTCCTGTGCGTCCGTCCATTCTTTTCTTGCGAATCTACGTCCCAAAACTAAGGAGATTTTTTTAACTTACTGGCAATGTTTTTATTGGTAATAATTTTTATGCAAGCTTCCATTCCTTCAATATTCGATTGACAATAGTTATACTTTTCATAAGTTAATCTGTAGCGTGTGGTAAAACATAAGGAATTTTGGAGCAATGTGATATAAAGTTTTACGTGAACTTCACGTGAACGGTTTAGGGTAGTAATATGCTAAAAGTTGTACGGAGTTAAACTTTATACGAACACTGAGAAGAGTCGTGTATCATTAATGAGATACAGTAATCCTTTTCCTAGTTTTGTGATTTAATCCTAAGTGTAGTATCCTTGAAAACAATACAAAAGTTTTAATTAAATTTAATCTCTTCGAAAATTAGACTTAGAAAATAATTATGACGTTTATTATCAATGGATAGACTAATTTATTGATAATGAACATGAATTGTGCTACAAAGTTATCATGCCACGTCTTATTAGCAGTGACGCCCACATATTTAAAGAATAAATAGAATAGATAAGAAAAACTTCTCGATATCAATTAGTAACATAAAAAAGAAAATTTCTTTGACAAATACATACACCAGTCTGCTAGTTCCGCTTCTTTCAGATAGATAAATAAAAGTGTAGCAACGTAAAGACATCCGGCTCCACTACCCCTCCCGCTGCGTGGGACCGCACGAATGGAAACCACCCTCAATCTCATCGCAGGCGGTCTCGTCGCGGCTCTTCCTCTCCCAGTCCCCGTTCATCCTTACCACCCGTCTCCGAGAACCGCGCTGAGCGTCGAAGAGACAAAATAAATATGCCACCCATGCCTCCCCGTCGCGGCCACCGTAAAATGTGCATAATCCTCAAACGAAGACGCGAAAGGAGGTTCGGGATCGAGTGGAAGACCGTGGAATCTTCGGAGGGGTGGGAGTGGGCGAAAAGATTTCTACCAATTATCGACGGCGCGTCTTTTGATCTGCGTACACCATCGCGACGCGTATGTTGATACTTAAAACTCTTATTTCTATTTGAAAAACCCGCAGAAAAGCAAACTTTGACTGTCTACTCCATCCACGCAATTTCCCCTCCCCTCTACCGCATTTCCGATTCGCAGCGGATATTTTGCCGAAGAGTGGTTATTTTCAGAGCAAAGAGAAGTATGTATACGCTGGTATACCATAGTGCAAAATCCTTCGAAGTCTTTTTATATTTGTCCCTTTATTTTTTAATTTACAGAATTTCTAGATATTACAAAAGAATTAAAAATAATACTCTGTATTTTTTTTATGGACTTATCGCCTTAACTCAATATTGAGATGCGTATATTTGTCTGAATTTCTAATCTTTAATCTTATCTTCAAATTACATTTTTTCTTCATTTTATTTACTGAATATATTTACAATTATGTAAACACAATATATTGAGGATCCATGGACTTACTCAGCCCAAATAACTGTGCAAATCAATCATCCTTGTAGACAAGATTAGAACTTTTTGTTTAAGAAAGGATAACCCTATTTTTAAACGAAAAATATTTGAATATTACTAAATGTATATGTAAAAAAATTTTTATAATAAATTCAAAAATAGTATATATAATAGTTTAATAATCTCTCAAGCGTAGTATTTTCTGCAAATTACCATTATAATTAGAAAATAATTCAATAGAGACACTATATTTTAATGTAATAGATATTTACGTAAAATAATTTCTTGCGAGTTTCATAAAGATGTCTTCGCAAAACTACAAAATAATTTTATTGAATTCGACTAATAGGTTCAGCACGTTTTTTGCATTTATGCAGTTGACGAAATGATCAGAACTAATAGTACATTTCGCGGGAATCGTGTTTTTGACTTTTATTAATAACGTCAAATTCGTATGGAAATCGTGGAAGAGTCGTAAAGGCGATCGCAACTGAAGAGGACGCGAAAGGAACGATTCATCAAGATCTGCGATTCATAAAAGACTTCTAATCCCGAATCGCGACGGTGCTTTGCAATGAGGGACAGGGTAGGGGTCGCGACAACTTCGAGTGGCCATTGTAATGTTAAGCGTCCATCCCCCGTTTCCACCCTCTCTCTTCTTACGACCAGGTCTGTTATCTCGACGACGCTTCCACGGCGGAAACATCACCCGCTCCTTATTTTCCGTAAACGAGAGACTAAAACAATGACGAAGAAACGTAAAGATCGCGCTATTGTTATTGCGGTTATTAGCGAATGAATAATTCGCGCAAACCCATTATCGTCTATTAAGGTCGAATTATTGTTGGCGGTATTCCACGCGGCCGCAACTTAGTGCATCCTCTTACAAACGTAATTAGTAATAATCCTATTGAAGAATAACCAGGTATGCAATTGCAAAAGTCGAAATTCGATCATTATTATTTGAATGGTAGATAGAGTATAAGCTTGTTGATCAGAGATCTCTGTTGTATTAAAAATTTTAATACAACAATAGTTGATTCTGATGTAATATTTTATAAATAGATATTAAACAATAGCAATACAATATATATTTTTATTTTTTTAAGTATTAGAAATAAATAAAAATGTGGCTAATTTATTATACATAAGAGAATATTGTAAAAAATTCTTTATAGTTCCATTTAATCCAACTGCAGCAAAAAAAATCTTTTATTTTTATTTCTTCCAGATAAATGCACTATTCTGTTGATGACAACCACAAGTCTCCGAGAAACGTATAACAATTACTATAATCGAACGGACTGAGCGAAGGACTCGAAGTCAATGAAGAGGAGACAAACCCTACGCAATGGACTGTTCATGTGAAAGCCACCGGGCTTTTTAATCGATGTCACCCCGGTTCGTTCGTCCGGTCCAGATTAATTTCATCATGAATGTTAGCCCAACACTCGAGATCCAACCGCGAGCAAACACCCTCCACGCACTCTATTAACAGTTTAAAGCGTATTACAGTCGCGTCGTTGGGCTGTGCTTTGCACACACGATCAACACCAACCGCCTATGATTTGCTCGGGAAAATGATGACTTTACCCTTCAAAGTAACGTTATATAGAAATATTTGCGTTTCCAAGTTGATCCATTCGATCGTTTGAAGTTAACATCGATATAATTTTGGTGAATTTTGAAACGACATAGGTGAAAGTATACCTCATATGCAATTGTTGCAATAAATATCAACATCGTATTTTTGATTACCTCTTATATATATATATATATATATATATATATATATAATCTAAAGTTAAAATTATACATTATTCTTATTTAGTTATTATTTAACAAAAATGAACAATATTTAGCGAATTTAAAAAAGTAATAAAATAAAAAAAAATATAGAGAAAGAAGACGATGAATCAATATTCAAGTGATGTATAAATATCAATTTCTTTGTCATCGCGCTTCTTAAATCTAATAAAAATAATTTGCGCTCAATTAATCAACACTTTTTTAAAAAACCGAATATTATTTTGAAATTAAAGAGAAGTAGCCAATTAGACCATGTCTCTAGGAATGGAACTTTCGCGTGTTACGTTCAACGTTAGTAGAATAAACCAGAACCGAGTCAGACCGAGGGCAGACAGAGAGACAGAGAGAGAGAGAGAGAGAGAGAGAGAGAGAGAGAGAGAGAGAGAGAGAGAGAGAGAGAAAACGGAGATAGATAGAGGCATCGAAAGACAAGGAGAAAAATACGAGGCGAAATCCTTCCTACCTTCGCCTTTTTCGGTGGAGAAATAAAACTGTTGTATCTACTAATAAAGGCGGAGTCTTACTTTTAAAAGCGCGCACTTCGCTCTCCTTCTCCCTCCGTCTCGTTCGTTCTCTCTTTCTTCTTCTTCGTCCTGCGTTAAAATAGGAGGGATTAGTTCCTATGGTAGCGCGGGGGCTTAAGCATTGATGAGGTTTTTAAATGGGTTCTCCTTTGACGGTGGTAAGAGAACGCGAAAGGCGAGTAGGGGTGGCTACGACAACCAGGCCGAAGAGGCGGGCGGGCGGGCGGACGATATTTACCGGGAGATTAAAAAATCGAGGGAAAAATTAAGTGTTACGGGGGCACGCCCCTGTTCTGGACTTAATTCTACGTAATCCTCTGCTAAGATCGCCGAACCTTCCTCCCCCTCCCACAATCCCCGTCACCCTTCCACGCTCTTCCGCTTCAAGGAAGGTCGATCGAGATTTTCATCTCCCTCCATGCAAGGATACGTTTTGTCGCTTGCTAATCATCTAGGATTATGCATAAAAAATGGAAGGATTTCTCGACAAATTTGTTAGTTGTTATCTAAAAGTTAAGTAAAACAATTGGATTTCAAACAAAAGAATTTTATTCTATGCTTTCGCAGTTTTGTTAGTCGATGAGTAAAAATCGAATATCCTCGTAGCGAAACTGAGTAAAATGAAATTTCGACCGACTGATACAAAATGTTCTGCGAAAGGACTTTTTCCCAGCTCGGTCGCCCTCAAATAATAATGGAACTTAATTACATGAGGCTAAGTCGATATGTTGGCGGTACAAATATTTAGAGGGCGAACGCACGGTGGTCGCGAAGCGATGTTATTAGTAAATTAACTGACATCAAAGAAAATGAGAGCGCTGGTCACTTACTTCACTAATGGAAAGCCTGCATCCTCTTGCGATATATATATATATATAATATATAAATGTATATATATATTTTTTGTATAGACATTTATAGAATATTTATATATCTATATGCATTTATAACTTCAAAAATATTTATAAAGCAATCGTGTAGGAAGACATGTTCCTATTTATCACTTTGCTCATAAAAATCTTTGAGTAAATGTCGCAAGCTGTTCTTATCAATATCTTCTGTTAAATTATGTGTTTCAACAAAATAGATTATTATCTATCATCATGTGAATGTTCAATCTATGTCTACGATAGCTATACCTTTTAGTAATGTAATTAAATACGAGATATCAATGTGTGTTTAAATTTTCTCAAAATATTTAGTCAAAATATTTAATTAGAAATATCTACTGAATTAAAAATTTAATAAGTTTAATTCAAGTTTATATTTATTTAAAACGCATTAAATATTTGTAAATTATAAATAAATATATAATGTGTAAAAATTAAATTTTATTATTTTATTTGAATCTTAATATTATTCAAATGTAGAATGAGTAATGTTTCTCAATCTTCATCTTACTTTTCTTCTGTTCATTTAATGTCATTAATCCGCAGCAATCGTTTCTCAGAATATCTAGTTGTTGTCATTGATGTGAACATTTTAATGATCGCCATAAGTAGAAATCCCGAGGATTGTCGACATTTAGAGGGATAACACGCGCTTTTTTGGACGGGAAACCAAAAAAATCCACGCGTACCTCTATAGGAGTCGCGAATCGTCTCATCTCTAGGACCGGCTTCGCTTCACTGGGTGTCCGTTGCGGAAGGTCTTAAGGGTGATTTTTTCTCGTTCCTCAGCCTCGCCGGACTAAATTTCGCGCGTTAAGCCCTCGGTGTAATCCTGCCCTTAATATTCAAAAACGTGATCGCCCTACCAAGAGTATCAGGGAACTGGTTCGTAGCTGGCCCAACGAAGACGCCACCTCGACGGGTAGGGAGCTTTTCATATGCTAATTGGCATTCGTCATTTTCTTATGGCGCCGACTTAAGTGTGCTTAAGGCTGCTAACTCCTTTCCTGGCGTTAGAGAGCTGGCTATGCTTCGCCAGCATCTTCGTAATTGGACCTCTCGCGATTCGATCCGCGCTCACATGTAAGCGAACACGGAATTCATCCTTCTCGAAATCATTTAAAAACCATACGTCAGTTCAGCAAAAATGTGACCCAATCAATGAGAAGAATTTACTAAGCTTTTCCGCATTTCACAATATTTTGTGTTTTATAGTGCAGATATTTATTCATGCGTCTGATTTTAAAATATATAGACGTGTAGTCATTAAAATATGTGGAAAAATAAAATTAAATAATTAAAAATTTTATTAGAAATATTTTAGCAAAAGGGTCATAAAATATTAATTAAATAGAAAATGCAAAATAATATCTATTAAAATATTAATTCACTTTGCATTTCTTCTCTACATGACTTACGCTTTCGAATTAACTTATAGAATTTAAAAATATACTTAAAAATATATTTAAAAAGGAGAAAAAGTTTTATGTCTAATCGCCTAATGTATAATTCATGTAGATGTGAATAAATTTGTGTATAAAATAGTCGTGAATAGATTTATATGATCATACAAGTTTCATAAAAATGTTACAAGCTGATGAAATAAACATTTTATAAAGAATTTTAATAATATTGAGAAAAAATAATCGATAAACAATAGTAACTCCAAAATTAAATTTATAATGCATAACATATAATACACTCCAATATTTGTCAAATTAAAAAATTGTAATTTATTCTTTTTAAGCAACAGATCTGTGATGTAATCTTGATGATATATGCAATAATTTATTATAAATTAACGCATAAGTATAGCTGTAAATTTACTGTATATTTAACATATTTTTCACAGATCTGTTCCTTTAATAAAAAGAAAGCTCGTTCACTTACCAATATTGAAGCACAGCAGAAGTTAATCTATATATATTGATTGCAATGATTCTGAAACGTACAAATATATCCAAATTAAAGTACTATTCAAAAAAACAATCAAAATTTCAGGAAATAAATATTGAATGTTAAATCTTTTTTCTTATCTTGGTATATAAATAGTATTATATGATAAAATAAAAATATGATTTTTGAATAGACTCTTTCTCTAATTTATACTTAAACCATTGAAATGAACAAATTAAATAATCAATCAGTAACCAACTAATGTAACTAATATATAAGTGATATACAGATAATAAATTACTTTCTCCAAGATTTCTCCGCCGACGTCCGATGTCCGATCCGATGCCTCTCATGGGTCTGCTATAACTAACCTAACCTAACCTAATCTCCTCAAATCGTCTCGTTATTAGATTGTTATTCTTCCTTCTGTTTCTTCTTTAGGTTGCACTCGCATGACGTTAACAGATAATTACGATCACAGATGCACTAATTATCAATTAATTGTCAAAGCTATCTGCTATCACTAATTATCGAAACTTTTTTCATGCGACATTGTACGGCACTCCCGTTTACAAAGTCATACTAATAAATATCTAGACGAAACGATTTAAAGCGATATATAATTTATTATCCCCAAAGTATTCATAGTTACGCGATAATCAGGTAAAAATTGGATTTTATCTTTTTATGTTAAAAATCAACTTTCGACACACGGAACGGCTCGGATCACACTGCCTCAACTGCCCGTTCGTTCGAGACTTTCGAGAGTCGATAGGTGAATGACAACATTGACAACACTGTGATCTTTAGTGCAATCGCGCGTTATACAAAAACCAAATACCGTTACTCATTCACTGCTGTTACGAAATATTTTACATTCACAAAATAAAATTCACAATTTACGAATATTTCATATAATACGTTGTATTTTTAATTAAATTTTAATAATGGATTATTGCCGCATGTTTTACGCATCGCTTTGTAAATGTTAAGTTTTTAATATCGTCTAAGGTAATGATCACTTTTGTCCAATTATGAATTTTATTAAAATGAAAATTAAGTAATTTGCATATAATTACATGGAAATTTGTTGTAATTATCAATTTATTAATGTCAACTGATTGCTACCATTACGTAATATCATAAAAAGACAAAAGATAAAATCAATTAAAGGGATCCTAAAAACAATTAGTCATATTGTCATATAGAATATGCAAACGAACACAGATTTGTTAAATAAGAACTATGAATGTTTATTTATGGACTAATGAGTTTCTCTTTCTTCAATTTTTCTTTATTTTTAGGGTGAAAGGACGGAAAGATCATTTGTATTCAGATGTGTTCCGTCTTTTCATTCGATAACTTCATATTTTCTAATCTCAACATTATCATGTAAGTTATTAAATTATAAATACTATCATTTGTAATAGGTATGAGAGTGTTATATTATCGAATTTCATTACGTTAAATATTTTTTTTAAACATTTAATTATTAAAATATACATGTTTGTAATTAGCGTTCCGGGAAGAACAATGATATGTGGAATTGTATACATTGATAAGGATCCGAAGCGAAGATCGAAATGTTTGGTAACGAAATTATTGAATAAATTCATTTACACATAAACTACCGGTGTTTGACTTGGAAAGATATCTTCATACATATAGAATTTTCGAATTAGTAAAAGTGGAAAAAAAGTAATATATTGTTATACAAAAATTATATGATTTAGCCAGTAATACAAACGACACACTTTAGGATTCCCTTAAGAATTTTAATAAATGGATTAATAATCATTCTTATATATGTATACATATATACGCTAATTCTATGTGACAGTAGTCAATTTTGACTATTTATAAAATGAAAAATCTTCAATATTTTTATATTACAATTTCCTATTTTAATTGGTACAAAAAATCTGCAAAATACGCTTTTAAAACATTGTGACGTGATTGTTGTATATTGTAAAATATCTTACATGTCTAAAAACATATACAGAATTTCTTATACAATTTTTGTAGAGTTCCAATAAAAGTGTATTACGAAATAATGATTAAACTAAGTTAATAACAATAATGCATTTTTTCAACAAATTGACAAATATTCAAATTGACAAATATTCAAATATTTAATATTGTTCAATCGAAATGATTATTCTTTTGTCAAATTAATTTTCAAGCACAATTAAATATTAAAGTACATTAAAAAATATTAAAGAATATTTAAATGTTAAAGTATATTTTAAAGTAATTGACAAAAGTGTTTAATTCGAATGCCAATGACATTGTAAGAATAGACACCATACACCTATAATGACTCCTCTTACACTCAAGCGACGAGCACTAATAAACTATACACACCTTTGTAATATGTCGTGACTGTAATGTTATCCCCATCGCGGCACGTATTACACTCTAACTTTATCGGAAGATATCTCGACGGCATATCTGTAAGAAGATAACGCGGGTATTCATCGTCGAATAGTGCCGAGCTTGTGCGTCCACGTTAAACGTTTACGTTTCTTTCCCGTAACGATAGAGGTGAACAGACGAAAAATGAGTCTATCAAAGGGTGAAAACACGCAAGATGTTATTACCATATGAACCTGCCTCGAAGGTGAATTATTAACATAAAAAGATATCGAACTTCATCATCAAGTGCAAAGTCGAAACGAGTCTGAATAAACGTAAGTAGATGCTTGTTCAATATTATAATTACTTCATATAACAGTTTTATTGATCGTTGAAATAATTATTACGAATATATTTCCTATTATTTAATTACTTAAAAAATTTATGTTTGATAATTGTCAATACATTTTAATAAAATCTCTATAGTTTCAACATAACCAATGACTCACGATGATACGTAGATCAATATCAGCTACGTATATCATTCTCATAATTTTCTTATAACTCTGATTCTATATACAATGATTCATATACAATTTTATGTACAAGTTATAATATAAAGTTGATTGAAAATAGCAACACATACACACACACACACACATTTTTTTTCTTACGTATATAATTGCAAGATACTCTGAAAGAAAAAAATGAATAATTTTATTTTTATAATTGTTTTGATCATGCAAATATAATTATTTGTGTTGTTAATAGTCACACACATTGCTTAAAAATTTTTAGTTTTTTTTTAACAAAATAACTAATTTTCGAGTTATTATTATCATATAAATAGTAAGTGAATTTAAGAAAATAATTATATTTAAGAAAATAATTATATTTATTATAATTGCGATTCCCTAGTAGCACAATTCATCGGCGCAACATTGGCCCAATATATTCCCAATATATGCCAACGTTTAACTAATGTTTCGCCAATAAATTGTGCTACTCGGTTTGCATTTACTGAATAAAAATACTTATTTGATTTATCATTTGTACTTTGATATGTATTTTAATATTTAAAATTAACTTAATATAGTATAATTTTTTCATGTTTCAAAAACCTACACTAAAAAAAATTATAAATTTTAATAAATATTTGCTTGACTAATTTTAAGTAAATATTTCTAAGTAATGTATTTGCTAAATCCAAATGTAAACATATATGTAGAAAAAGTTCCTGTGCATAGATGGTTGTATATATGCGTTGAAGGAGAACTTTCATGATATTCGTGTGCTACCAGAAAGATAGACAAAGGTGGTAGAAAACAATGGCAAATACTTTACTAACATACCATTCATTTCATTTTAGCAAAATTATCAAAGATGTGCGGAAACTTTCCCTAAATTCTAATATTTATTTGATACAAAAACTATTAATTTGATTTTTAATTATAATTTTTCTCATTGAATAAATATTTGTTTACCGTAAGTAAATGTTTATCTAGTATTATTCAAAGAAATACATATCAAGATCTAGTAAATGTTTTTCAATGTACATATACGGTCATTATTACTATACATTATAACAGTAATAATCATAAAAATGGAACTTCTAACCATAATTATTTTACCATGCAATTATAATTACTAATATCAAACATTTCTCTCTCAATGTAATTAAATAAAATACTTAACTAAATAAAAGCTATATCTACACATGCGCGAATAACATATTTGATTTCAATAAAAAGGCGCATCTCTTTCAGAAAAATGACAGTCCGTTTTTCTGAAGTAATAAGAAACAGATCGGAAGTAGAAGGCGGTTTGACAGGACCAGCGAATCCAATACCTAGTCAATCAATCGATTGCGGCTGCGGACAAATGCAATGCCCAAAGCTGGCGAAATTTGCAACGCGAAAACTCTTCGTGGGACTGATTTGTTGGATCGGTGCAGTGCAAGCTGCATCATATGCTTACTTTCATGTCACAGGGTCCACGATAGCTAGAAGATTTCATATCGATCCGTATGTAATGGGTGCGTATTATAAACGATGTAAAGAAATATTTAATTGAAAGATTTCCTGTATAAATCATAAAATATTTATATTATATTTTAGTGTGAACACATTTTTAACATATGTGAGAAATTTGACATCAATAACTTTTTCTTTCAAAATTGTTTCGATAATAAAAATATATTTAGAATTTACTTGATACGACATGTGGAACCATTTGAATAAAAACATATTTTTGATACGAAAATCTGACATATAATATTTCTCAAAAAAGTTTATTTTTTCAGATTGGATTCTTGTTACGGCAGAATTAACACCTATTGTACTAGGATTAGTGATAGCATATTGGGGTGACAAAATACACAGAGCTTCATGGATAGGAGCATTGACTCTTTTACAAAGTGTCGCGTATTTCGTTTTGATAATACCTCATTTAACACATCGCGTTCGTGTGATCGAGGAAACGCAAAACGTTACTCATATGTCATTATACGCGGGTTAGTAGTCAAAGCATACGATAAAATTCTAATAGAATTTCTAATCTAACAATATTGAATAAAAATTGACCAAAAAATATTCAACGCTACTAAACGAAAAAGGCCATAATTGGTTAATTTACATTAACGTTTGATTTGTTATCAAACAAAAAACATTTCTTTTTCATGTTATATTTTTTAAATTTCATAGATGATAGTCCAGAATTATGCACTCCTGAACTATCGAGGATCATCTCAGAAGAAGAACCCTGCTATATTACTATGGTTATAATAATCCTAGTGTTAATCGTAAGCGGAATGTCAAATATCACATACTATGCGCTAGGAATTTCTTACTTGGACGATAATACAAAAAGAAAACATGTGACCGGTTTCATCGGTGTAATAATCGCCGTCAAAATCTTAGGGATTGTTTTCGGGTACCTTTTGGGTTGGGGATGCCTGCGGTGAGTATTACGCATGCTTTACTAAATATTACGTAATTATTAGATATTATATATATACTATTATGTTTGCAATATATCTTTAAAAATTAATTACGTATTATGAAACAGGGCCGAATAAATGTATATTTATTTTTAAATTTATCAACTCGCGTTCCAGCATAGACGCGGAAGATTTCAGTGTTGTGAATTCATATCGGGATCAAATCGGAGCGTGGTGGCTTGGATTCCCAATTCTCTCCATATTATTAGTGATTCCTGGCTTGCTACTTTCATGGTTCCCAAGAAGATTACCTTCAGAAGTATATAACATTTAATATAAAATATAATATGAATTTCTCTAAATTAATTATGTAAGATTTTATAAGATTTTATATCAAAAGCGTTTCGAATTAATACTAATAATATTAATTTTGTTAGTATTAATAATACTAAGCTATCTTTCTTTATTATATTCCATTCTCTCACAAAAATTATTTTTCAGCTTAACATAATTATATTATTTCTTTGTTTTAGGTTGTTGAACAAGCCGCAGCTTCACTTCTTGACCGGACTACGATACGTAACCGAGCACCCCACAGAACGACCAATCAAAAGGTCGGCAATCCCGATTTTTGGCCGTCATTATGCAGATTGTTTACTAACAGAATTTTAATATGCAATATTCTGGCGACAGCATTCAGTGCCATGGCTCTTTTAAATTTTATGATGCTCGAGAACATCTTTTTAGAATCCAGATTTCATATACCTAGACCGACAGGAATGCTCCGTGGATTTGACGATCCTCTGCCTTCCAGGCTAGTTACCAGTAAGATTATATAATATCTTTTAACAAGTATATAGATAAAAGAAGGAAAAGATAAGAGATTATAGCGATATCAGTTTCTTGAAATATTAATAATTTTTAATAATCTTCAATAGTTATTTTTGTTATAAAACAAAAAACCAAAACTCTCTTTCTAATTAATATCTTATAAGGGAGATTAAATGCGAATATTCTTATAAACTTCTATAATTGTATTTTTTACTTATGAAAAGAGAATTATATAACTAATAAATAGAAAACAATGACTAAATTACTGAGACTTAAAAAATATAAATATATTTTATTTCCAAATCACAAAACGTTGTAGAAAGTTAAAATGTAATTTTAAATAACATGAAATAATTTGTACGTAAAACAAATGCAATATTCACGTTCATTCTAGATATCGGAAGACCTATTCTGATTGGACTCGTTATAATCATTAGTGGCTTAGTGTTAGCCAAGGCAAAGCCACGAGCGAGATTTATTATTGGTTACAGTTTCATTATCGTGCTTCTGACAATTGCGATTATCATTGGACTAATCTTTGCCACCTGCGATAAACCACCTGTCGTCAATTTAGAAAAAAGCTCGTAAGTACGAGCCGATTTTTAAAATTAACATTAATTGAGTGTCGTTAAAAAAACAACAATATATCGTATCTCATTCTGTGACATTCACAAATTTCGCATAATCGCATAAAAAAGTAAGATTTATTGACTGTTTTAGCGACACCTTGTTGAGTTATTGCAACAAAGACTGTCGTTGCTCTAAGGACGCCGATTTCCGACCGATTTGCGATAGTTCGGGAGAGTTTACGTATTATAATCCTTGTTACGCCGGCTGCTCTACAATCATTTACGTCGACGACGTAAAGATCTATAGCGGTTGCAAATGCGTGGAGAAAATGACAGGGTGGGGTAATGACCAAGCGAAAGATGGCCCGTGTGATTCGAGTAAATGTCAGGTTGGCTGGATGGTTTTTGAGGTGATTATATTTGTAATATAATTATATCAATTATATTATACAAATTTTGCCATTTAATAGAATCTAATCAATTGCAAATAAAAAATCTTTCTGTCGTTCTTGTTTCAGTTTGGATCTTTATTGGCGTATACTTTAATCGCTTCCACTTTTGTAGGAGATATATTAGTTAATATAAGATCTGCCTACAAACAAGACAAAGCTATCAGCATAGGTTTCTGGATGATGTGGATTGCACTATTTGTTTATATTCCTGGAAAAATTCTTTATGAATTCATTTCGAATCAGATGTGTCACTATTGGGGCAGTCAAAAGACAATTTGTCATTTACATAATTCCGATAAACTCGGGGATTACTTGTGTTATTTGACAATACTATTTTTATCACTTTGCGTTTTACTCAAAATTATTGTTTGGTTTTTCTGCAAGAATTTACAGTTATACGAAGAAGTTGAAACTAAAAATCAAGAAAATATTGAGCTACAAGAAATGTTAGAACCAGCAATAATAACCGAATTACTCGAAACGTCAAATAACAATAGTAAATATTTTTTTTTAAATACTAAATTTAATTAGTCCGTAAAAAACTAAAGTTCCTTTTTTTATAAAATAAATTAAAATTAATTCCTTTCTCTGTTAATTAGTGCTATAAAATGCGGTAATATTTGCAGATGATGAAACGAGAGAAGTGGAGGCAGTTGTTGAACCAGAGCTTGCAGAGTCAAGAACAGCGCCGAAAACAATATTTCAAGCAAAACCGGAGGAAAATTCAGCGAAGAAAGAGGAAAATACTCAAAAGAGCGCACCTGTTAAGTTGAACGGCATGATGGTTCCATACAATCGTCGACCGGATTCAAATCCTCCGACAAATCACAATTCGCAATCATCGATCCGTAATCTCGATTCTGATAATGAATTAGACAGCTCGAGCGACGAGAGTAAGAAACGGTCCAATACACGAGTCGCTTATACACCATTGGAACTCGATTCTGATGTCGAGAGCGATCTCGGCAGCGTCGGCCCTAGATCAAGAAAACGTATTCCGAGCAAAGATTATGATCAAACTCAAGACGAGAAAGATTACCCCACATCCAGAAAATCGTCCCTAAAGCGCCAATTTCCAAATCCCGATCATTACGAAGATCCACGAAAAGATCGAAATTCTAGATTCAAGAATCCGACTGGTTATCAGAACGATTCTTCGAAGACAAACAGTTCCGAGTTCGCGAAGAAGGGTCAAGAGAGCGAAGTATCCAAACAGGGCAACTTCAATGAAGTTGGCATACCGATAGTGGATCCATTTCCGGACAGGAAAGGCAACTTGGGCAGTACCAATACGGAGCACTTGAGTGACGTGAAGTCATTGATCGATCGATACGAGCAAAACGCGAGTCAGGAAACTCTAAACGAAGACCGGTTATCAGCGAAGTCGGCAGAGGATATGAGAAGTAGACCAGAGAGTAAGATAGGTGTACCTCTGGTAGCTATGGTTCCCAGTAGGTCATCCTCTCGAGGACAATCTTCTTCAGGCTTTAGTAGCTTACCAGATATACAGGATAAGAATTCTGATCCACGTTCGGAGAGACTTGAGACTCCCAGTCCGCAAAATATCGCTAAAGGCAGCAAAGTACCTCGTCAAACCGATCTTTAGAATTAGAGACCGCTCTAATCTAAACGTGATAGATAACGCATGACACGTGAAAATCGTACGATGCGAATATTTATGGAGGAACGAGTATATTCATTTGTACAATGGAAGCACTATCACGATAAATTTATATCTGCGAGCGATAAGAGGTCCCGATTTCAAAAATACGTAACACTACACAATACTATCTCTGACACCTGTCACGTTCAAGATATAAAACCATTGATTTAACTTCGTGTTTTGACAGGAACAGTAAAATTTGACGTATACTTTCTTAAATTATGAATCGTAATATCAAGTTGTTCTAATTATCATGCAGAATTTAGAGATGTTGCTATATTAATAAAGATATTTTTATCCGTAATACTCCAAAAATTTAATAATGGATAGCCGGCTAATAAAACATACGTTTACTATATTTTATGGCATATTTCTATTCGTAGTCATCCTTTATAAAACGTAACAACGTTCATTATAATCCTTGATATTTATTACACGATTAAAGTCTATTATATCCTAATTTTGTGAATTATTTCGCAATTCGCCTACCTCTTAATAATGACTTCTTTTATGTCACTTTACGTATAGATTCAAATTCCTTCTAACTTTAATAGCGAATACATGTATTTCATCGTGAGTAGATAAATTACGGTGTTTTTTTTTACTAATTCAAAGTATAATCATTATATATGTACAATTATTTAACTTTATAGATGATTCATGCTAGCATGAATCGTTGCTTACACTATCGACAGTGTAAGCCGTGTATACGGAGTATATGTATACTTTATATATATATATATATATATATATATATTAATTTCGTCATTTTCCGTTCAAACATGAGTCCAAAATAAAACAAGTATTTATACCGTACGTACAGCGAATTATAAATTCATCCGTTATAACAATAAAAATAATTTTAATCGCAGTAAATTAAAATTAATAAAAGATCGATGATCGCTCTGCTTTTGCGACCACCATGGGTGATCTACCAACAGTCGGTTCTATCTAGGTTACTACGAGCTTTAAATAGCTAAGGAGGTGCTTAAGGTACTTGTAAAGTCTTTATTTGTCGGTTCTCGCTCGCTTCGCGTTCGTCGTTCGCTCCTTCTTAAAGATCTTCGATCGAAGTCTCTCTTCACGCGTAAACGTTTACCCCGAAAGGGTGATTGAACTCGATCATCAATTATTCTTTAAAGCGTCTCACCAGGCTCCTCAGCTATATCTTCTAGTTCAATCTCCTCGTCAAAGATCTTCACGTCTTTGACGAAATACCAAACGCCCACATCAAATACCGTACCGATCGTTACAAAACCTAAAATGACAAAGGGATTATAATAAATTCGAACAACCAGAACTGCAGTCTTTGGATATTATTGTAAAATACTCACTGGCCGCGGTGAAATTCAGCAAATACCTCAATGCCTCACCATTATACAGCCAGCAATTTCCCGTCCCTGAACAAGTCTTACCCCATACGAGGCAAGTATTGTCTAAAAGATAAAATATTAATTAGTTCCCCAAATAGAGCATGTAATCAAGCGAGTTTAAATATAAAGATATATGGAGTATATCTTCAATGATGACTTAAACTAAAGCATGCCACCGAAAAAATAAATAAAGACATCGAGGATTTTGTTTGCCATTTGATAATGCAACGTCAGGCAATCTGTCTCTGTCGATGTTAATAACCGCGCGCGTGTACAAATGAAGTTTATCACTAACCTAATATAAATCCAAACAAAATAGGCGATGGTATGAAAGCAAAAAGGCTCATTATCATTAATCCGAAGCCCATGGCAACCGCCTTGTCCTTCTCATCGACGCATCTTACAGAAACTAGGAAATTCGATGCTCTTCCGGTTGCGCCGCTAAACTTCAAGAAACACACCACTGTCAAAAAGATGTAGAACTTCTGCATACAGTCGACTGGACACGAACCCGGAATAGCCGTTCCCAAAGTTTCCACGGTGGGTTCGGTCGTTTCCAATGGAACTTCGGTAAAGAATGGGAAGGATGTGATGTTGGAAAACGGATGCGCCAAGGAACGAGCCAATTTTGGTTTTACGCAATTACAGTCCGTATATACTTTGCTGCCGTTACTGTAAAGCTAAAAGTGAAAAGAAGAGATAAATTTAATTAATAGAAATTACAAAAAACATCTCGCCTTTAAATGTGACAGTAACTTAAAAATGTTCTAACATGAAAAATTGCTTAACAAAGATTTTTATTTTTTTTTTACTGGACTTTTTTTTTTACATAGCCATTTTTTCTAAGGCGAGATTGCCTCTCACAGAAATTGCCCAAAATGATATCAAACCTTCATACTGCGACAGCCAGCATGACATGCGGATATAAACGTTTGTCCGTTATCGGAGCACACAGGATTATATTCAACGTAGTCGCAGTGACACTGCTCGTTGCAGGGTAGCTGTGTTTTCAATACACCGTTCGGCTGAATAGCAATCTGGTTGTCATTCGCCGAGCAACCGAGAAAGGCGTAAGAGATCATTCCTAGTATTGATATAATGCCAATCATGACATTCCATGCCGCCAAGTACCGGGCCTTCGGCTTGTACTTGGAGATGACCAGACCGGACAGCAGAATCCCAAAGGCACTGAATACCAAACCGACCGTGCCGGTAATCAATGACGAGACAGACGCTGATTGCTTGTACTGGGTCTCAATGTACTTCGGCATAAAGATCCAGTAAGGCATGTAGCCCATGAAATAGAAGACTGTCGCCAGATTATTACACATTAGAGTCGTATTCGTTATCAGGCGCTTAAACGTCCTCAGCATGTCCGAGATTGACGCCGGTAGCTCCGATTCTTGCTCCTTGATGCTCGCAGCCGATTTGTTGCGTTCCAGAGCTAGGACTTTGCGAGCGGCCGCTCTCGGCAGCGTTTTTGGAAAGAGAGCGATTATGCTTGCGAAAATGGCGAGGAGAATGGCCAAAATAATCCATCCTAACCACCAAGCGCCTAACCACCTTAAATGTCATTAATGTAAATTTATTAAATATAATTAATTAACAGGAATTTTTTCAAATCATTTATGTATGTATATATCTTGTATGAACGTTTGATAAATAATTTATTAACAAAACAGTAAATCACTGTTTAATTGCAATGATATAATTATTCTAGTCCTACATACCTCGGGTCTTGCATCGTGATAGTAGGAGTTAAAGTCGGACTGATGTAGAACTTCAAGGAGAATGAAGCCAGTCCGTAACCAATGGCGGGTCCCAGCATTCGCAGAAAGTACGAGAAACTGATCAGAGCCGGCGTTTTCGACTTTTGTATGTTATCGTCCATGTACGACACACCGAGGGTATAATAAAGGGAACCACCCACTCCGGATACTAGTTGGGCTATGAAGAGGAGCACCTGTGGCGCGAAGTTTCCATCTTCAACTTCGCAATCCATTCCGCGATTTTCTTTGCCCATACACAGAAATTTTCGTGAATGTTTTTCAAGAATCGTGCTTGTGTTTAGCGTACTTTGCGCTCCATATTCCTTAGTCAGGGACAGGGCATCCTCGCCAGGTCCATAAAGAAAATGTGGCAGCATCGTAAGACAACAGAAAAGTACAACCTGATAAAATAGACAATATTTTATCAATATTCGGGAATGATTTGCGCTTAAGTCGTGAACTTTAAAGTGCCTGCATGATAATCTTTATTAATTCTAACTTTACTTTTTTTCTTTCTATCATTATTTTTTTTTAAATAATTTATCGTGTCCTATTATAAATATTGCAGCACGCTCAGCTATCTGTTCGACATCTAGAGCATTCCGCAAGCGCCTCTTTACGAAGAATGGAGCGCTTAGCTAAGCACACGACGACGAGAGTACGATGGCAAGAGGCATGAATGAGCGTAACTACGATTCTAACGCTTCCTAATTTAATTAAGAACCGACCAATCGGTGAGTTATGACGTCTACCGGCTCGTTCCTCGGGGCGTGTGCTGACAGCTGATTTCGTTTCTTGTCGACGCGAAAGTACGGCGCGCGAATAATACGCGGTGCACGCCGCATTAATCGATATCCGAGGATGCATGTGATAAAACTTACGGTGTAAATACCGAAAGCGATCCATCGAGGCCTGTGACCCCTTCCTGCGTAATACGACAGGGCGACGGATACGAAAAGCTGCGAGATGTCGTTACCCACTGTGATGAGACCTGCATGAGAAGAAAGTACGTACGTGACGTAAATTGTGTCGTAACAATTCATTTAATGACAGTCCTCACGCGAACGCTAATTCTATTTTGTTTTTAAAATGTTAAACTTGATTACCCAAACTATCTTAAATAGAAGACAACATTTTTAATTGTTAAAACGCTAATTCCTATAAAATATTTTCTGTACAAGTAAATTAAATTATTAATAAAAAAATTTTATGTATAACACTAAAAAAATGTTAATAAAACTATAACGCTAAAAATGTAATTAATTCGCTAAAATATTTAGCAAATTAATTACATTAACAATTTAAATTTAGAATATATAAGTAATGCCACTTCAAACTGGCTCTATTTTTTTATTTGTTAATAAAATATTCGATCCTTTTAAAGCTGTGAAAAAAAATGAGATATAAATGTAAACATTATTCATTTCCAATATCTGTGGATTAAATCAATTTTTGTGATATAGTGCATATATATACAGTATTTAAGTATAATGAAACATTGTACATACCCGTTGTTTTCGAGGGTATTTTAAATCTCTTCTCGATGGTAGTGATAGTGCCATTGAAATAGGCATAACTTGCGGAAAATATGCAGCCAAGCACACCGTAGAGAAACACGTATGCCTTCTTGTTGGCGAACTTTTGCAAAGTTGGACCCTTGAGGCACCATATGCCGCACGAGGTGTCGTCGGTGATCGGCAGCTCCTTGAAGACATCATCGAGGCCTCTGGTTGGCGTCGTGGGTGTTGACGGTGTCGCGGGCGGTGTCGTCGGCACCTGTAATAGCTTCAGGTTCTCCGGCCCGTTCTTCTCGTGATTCGAGTTGCTCGAGTTGTTCTTCATCTTCGCCTCGACCTAATCGTCGCGACTGCCCGCAACTGGCAAGCGCCTAACACCAGTGGCTTCGAGCGAATTCAGTGACCTCAATCGCGGGTCGCACGGTACCGATGTGACTTGATCGTCCTCGCGGCTCTTGGCATCGCTTTTTCGTTCGGTCTGGACTCGCCCCCGCGCTCACTCGCGGAATCTACTCTTTTTCCTCTCGCACTGTCCCTCGTGTCCGTCACTTTATCATGCGGTCACGTGTTCTCCATGTTTCGACTTGGTCTCACCCAGGCAACACCTACGCCAGGAAATCTGGGGGTTGACTGCGACTGTCACGTGTACAGCTTGATTTATGCTACGGGGATGATCAATGATGATGGAAAGATGTCGATGGAAAAATTTAAACCTTGAGTCGAACTAAAGATAATTGTACAACAACCTCTGACACCGAATGCCAAACAGTATTATCAGATTACAAGTGTTGAAATGGAATAATATTTAAACGATATCGTTAAAAAAAAAACGACAAGAATGTAAAGACAAAGATATATCTTAACTGTTTGGTTTACTTAAGCCATGTAATTTTCATCTAAGTAACGAGTGTTGCAATAAGTTATAGTCATATAAAATCGTTGTAGGAAATAAAAAAAATTAAACTTTTATACTATACTAATAAAATTTATATTTCTTCATAAAATTGAATTACATGTTTCAATTATGTATGATCAATGATGTCGCGAGCAAAAAATTCACCAACTGCGGCCACCTACCGCTGATGCAGGATGGACCCAGGGTTATAGTTCGAATAATTGACCGCCGAAATGGAGTATCGATATACAGCGGCGATCTCTTTTAAAAAAGGTTCGATCGCTCCACGGTGAGTCAGCGTGATCCCTCGCAAACTATAGATTTGCGTCCGAAAACGAGCGATATTCTTCCGCAACTGAGGCGCCTAAACGCAACAGAGTGTAGACCGTGTTCTATACCTACTGAGGATCCCCACCTTCCGCCCCCCAAGGAGCCGATCGTACGAGAGACAGCCACGATCTCTTTACACGTATCTACTGTCCACCGTGCCGTTATCAAGCGGGTAAATTCTGTCTCTCACAATCAGCCTATTCCACCATCCCCTCCTCTCTGTCTCTCTCTCTTTTTCCTTTTGATTATCCCTCTCTTCTTTTCCCCTCTAAACCGGTCGCGATTCTTTCGATCCCTCCTCTAGCCGTCTTCGTCGTCTGCGAATGTCGTCGGCTCGATCTATCTTGGTCTATGTGATAACCTACACCTGTATGATGTTCAAAAAAGAGTAGAGAACGGTTGACTCCTACGCAGAAAAAGAACAATTAACGGGGTAAGCGCTCGGCGCCCCGTGCTATTGCGAAATTGGATGTACGAATCAGATGGCGAAGCCGTAAAGCACGTCTTACGATCTACTGCTGCCACTGCGGTCTGGCGGCTTAATTTCAAGCACCTCTTATAATCATTACCTGTGAGTTGTTAATTAATTAATTGCCATAATATCAGAATCAAGCTTCGTTCATATGCTCATTCTCGAGGCTTTTCAAAGTCACTTGATCCTTAAACAGTTACTTAATTGTACCTAATTGCGAACGCTCTATATACGCACTAATTATAGAATGCTCTATATACGCTCTATATATTAATTAATTTTTTTTTTACTTACGTTGAGGTAAAAAAAGTATATAATACTAATATTTATTATATTACATTTATTGCATCGATGATTTGCGACTTTTAAATAACACGCTATCTTATGACGTCTGGATAGTACAAGAGGAAAATTGTTGAGATAAAAAAGATATTGTGTATTAGTGTATATAGGTGTATGTGCGTATCGAAATGTGTGTATGAGGCACCTCTTTCGAAAGTTACTGCTCTACCTCGTTGAATCCCGGCGTTGGTTGGTGAAACGGGGCATCCCTATCGGGGACTATTCGCGACGTACCGACCGCGGCGACGTGCACGAGGTCTTGGCTTTCGGTACGGTGTTGTCTAAGCTCGTTTCTAGTCAACCTCCGGGAGCAGAGGCTCACATTGTGGACCCATTATGATTTAATAGAGCCGACGTGATGTACACACGCGCGCACACATAGGCACTTGGTAAACTCTTCCGTCTATTCCCGCGCATTGCTAATGGCATACATCAAACAGCTATGTCGCTAATAGCTGATGGGTAATTGCCGAAGTTTAATTTTTATACTCGTCGAATGGCCAGACCACGTCGCCATGCATTACGACCATGTTGTTAGATTCACGACCGTTTCGATCAAGCATTTTCCGAAAGATCATCAATAGATGCTGGATCAATAATGGACGAACGATTTCGAACTTAAAGTTTGTCTATATTTAACGTTGCATCTTTTCGTCTCAGTTGCATTCAATTTGTTCGCCCTAAGTAAGATGCTGTTATCATACGATGGATTTAAAAAGGAAAAAGAAAGAAAATTGCATTTCTGTTATTTGAAATAATCTTAAATAAATATCTGGCTATCTCATCTTGTGCACAGGAGAAGCAATGATATAAAATGACGTTTAATATAAATTTTCTTATCACGTCTGGTAATCTGTATGCCTAAATGACTACCCAAACTCGCGTATGTATATATCTTAACGTTGAAAAAAAATAACTTTGCACAACAAGAGAATGCTTAAAATACTTATAAAAAATGAGGACTTTTTATATATTTATAAAATAAAAAATCTAAAAAGTCATACAAATCGGTCATTCATCATTCGCGTCAAATCAAGTTGGCAGTTAAGTGATATCAAATTAGCTGAGCTTTCGTTTCGCAAAGCGACATTTGCCATGATTTGCAAGAAGTGTCTTCATAGCTATATTTGCATGCTCACAAACCTGCCGAGACAAAAGAAAATTTACATCTACGATAACAACATCATAAATACACCAAGTAATACATCGTGTGCATAAATTTCTTGGAAACTTCAATCTGCCGTTTGATACATGCAAATAAAACTTCGCAGAAGTACTCGATATCAATTTGCTAAGACGTTAAAAGCTATTGCTATAGAAGATGCATTTTATTCTTTATGTAACTTGTAGTTTACGCATAAATTAGATTTATTACAAGCTATATATTATTTTAAATCTTTATTTATATATAATCTTATATTATAATTATTTTTCGATTATTATGAAACAACAAACACATTTTGTCATTTCTAAAATTTCTATTTTTGATGTTTTTGTTAATATAGTTATTAACTATTATAATTATTATAACTATTATAATTATAAGTATTATTTAAATAAATGTAAAAATTAATACATATAGAATTTAAGTTTGTACTGTAAGATTTATGACACTTCGAAGAGCCTGACGTTGACCAGGTTTAAAATTGGCGAGACGCTTTCCATTGTTGAAAAAAATCCAAAATCCACTGTGATTTATAAATTCTCTATTTGCATGAGTCTTTTGCAAGATGTTTACGCAACCTGATTCGTGTATATCACTCGAAGGCTACCACCTTCTTGGACCGAGGTAAAATTGAAGAAACTCTTGAATCCACCAATGTGCTATTAATAATTAATTATATTATGCTAAATGCATTTTTATTTTGTATGTTAACATTTTATAGATTATATTTATAACAAAACAACAATTTATATTAAAAGATAATAAGAAATAAATGCTATTAATTTAAAGAACAGTGATAATTTTTATAAATTCTTTAATATACATAGTATTAAATTAATAAAATCTGATGAAAAATTAGATAAGATAACAACAATCTTTAGTGCATTACCTATCTTATGAGATATGCAATGGTACTTGAGAATTCCCTTCAATGCCACACGCTTTATCATTGATGCAACATACTGACATATCCACAATTTTTATTGCTTTTAACTTTCATAAAAATTAACATATTGTAACCATTTTTTTTTCAATCCAAACACTAGACATTAAGGAATACAATATATCAAGGAAATGTATTTACGTACACAGTAAAAAAGAAAATGTTAATTTTAACATTTTTTACATGTCCCAGGATATCCACTCTAAACTTTAAATTCAAGTAACTCATTCGTCTTGTGTTATTTATTAACGAACTAGTAATGTTAAATAATTGACACAACACTTTACATTTATATTTGTTATTTTGACTTTAGGGGTGATTTAAAACTAACATATAAAATAAGTAGAGTACATAGAAGAGTAGTTGCAGTGACTCGTAAGAAAATGTTAATAAAACATTTTTGTTCGTATAATGTGAATGAAAAAATTCTTAGATGTTAAATTGACTTTGAGATATATAGATTAATTGAAACAATTGTGTTAAAAACACTCAAAATAATATTCCATTTTTAATTGACATACGGAATTGTTAAGTTAGAAAGATGACATGAATCTAACACATCAAAATGTTATAAAAATAATAACATATCAGTTGTATGTTTATTTTACATTGAAGTAATAATCAAAATGTGATAACACAAGAAAAATTCTACATATGGACGCACGATTTTTTACTGTGTATCTTTATTAAAAGTTATAAGCAATAAAATAAACAAAAGTTTCGAAAAAGATTATAAAAAAAAGGAATATGCCATATCGAGAATGGCATTGAAGACTTAAATTAGATTAAGTAAGAATGATTACACTATTCTCGTCCAGATGTTACACATTGCCAATAATCTGCTAAATGTATATTTACACTCGAAGACACGTGTCGCTTGCATGATATCATAAATCAATTCTATTGCAATTTCTCTTTGTATCATATTCCATTGAAATGCACATGATAAGTTAATTTACAAAGTACAAGGTTACTTCACCAGCACATGGACAAATTTTGCTTTAAATGGCACAGCCCACTTGCGTTTGTAAATTACGCAGCATTCGTAGAATGACAGAAGGAACGCCGGATGAGCTGCATTAGTATCATTATTATTACAGCAGAGGTAATAGTCAAGTATTTTTCTCGAGTTGAGTTCTAGCCTTTACTTGCGATTAGTTCTTTATGTTACCTGTCTGCTCGTTTGTATCGTAGCAGGTTAACACGCATCTGGCAGTTTAAAAAAAAATATAATTTTTTTTTATTAAAAAAAGGATACAAAGTGTCAATTGTTATGTGACATATTGTGATCCGCGCGTGTTTTTTTTTTCAAAAGAAAAGAAAACCTCGAGGTGGATCAAGTATAATCGAAAATAAAAGCGGCACGATCCTTAAGCTTAGAAGTGGTGGAAGGTGAGTAAACCGATTGCTTCCGGTCATCTATATCACACGCATTTGTCCTTCTTTATCGGGCAACCTCGCTTCTAGTCTGATCGGACTGTACCTCAACTTAGAAGACGTTGATGAGGTCTATATGAAAGATGGGTCAGGGTCATGCACAATGCAACCGTGTACACACAACAGCAAAACTTCCCAAATACCAGGTCGAGGCACGAAGAAGTGATAATTTCAATTCTTTTTATAGATAATGTTGTTATACTAATGATTTGTATTGAGTATATATATGCATATATTTTTTATATTCCCAGTATTTGAAAATTTTAGATATTTGAAAGATGTCATCAGAAAAATGCAAATAAAATAAACAATAATTTATACAAATAAACTATCTCTCTTAAGATTGTAAAATAGTTATAAAAAATTATCAAGTATAAAATCTTCAGGTAATTTCTATAAAATTATATGCTTGCTATATAAAATAATCATAGCATTTTTCTCATACATGCATTTTTTCTTTAAATTAAATTACTTCAGACAATAAAAATCGATAGAGAATTTTTCATAAATTCTATATTGCACTTCGCTTTACTGTTACCAACAACGTAGCAACGAATCCTCATTCTCGTCAATGTTCAGAAAGACATTCTTAGTCGCCTTGCAAACCTCATTTTTCCTTATTTGCAACGGAATAAGGTAGAACGCTTAATCGTAATGCCGAAGCGCATCCTCTAATGGTGTTCCAAAGGATGCGATCAATAGGGACGACCTGACGTCACGGGAACGTCGCGGAATTCATTATACGGGCCAAGCCGCCCGCTTTAGTTGGGTGGGCTTAAAAATTAAAAGGCTCTCAAACAAAAACTCCCTTTTTACCTTCAGCCTCGTGGGATGTAATCCCTCCGTCCGGTAGTAGCCCGTATGCCCCGCCAAACCCCCGAATTTCGGTGGCTTGAAGACAAGCCCTGAGATTTTACTTCCACCTTCCACCGTCTCGACGCTCTTCCCCTCTCATTCTAAAGCTGAGGAGCGAGCACGGTCCAATTCACCGATTCACAATGTAGTTTTCCGAATAAACCCTTTCGTCTCGCGGTGCGTTTATATTCTGCTTGCGGAAGATTTGGTGAACAATAAAATAACGAAGGGTGAATAATCTTATCGGAACAACAAATCGTTCAATATTACTTGATCAAAAATTGTAGAAAAAATAAAAATAGTAATTAATGTATAAATAATTTTTCTAAAACCTTTATGTGTACCGAAAGGAAAATCCTAATAAAACTTTCGCCAATTCTTTGCTGACAAAAAATAAAAATTGAAAATTTGCGATGTTGGAACAGTACGCGATAAAGCGTGAGGGTAACGTGTTAACAAAAAGTAAACGTAATTTATTTACAACAAAATAAAAATGAGCATGATTTAAAAATAAAGGTTTAACAACAAAACTATAACAACGATAGCTCCCAGCTTTCGATCCCGAGAATCTAAAAGTTTTATCAATTAATTATTGCGTTATATTAAAATTATTTACACGATTTACGTCTCCTGTCGTTAATAGAATCATTGCACTGTCTACAAATCATCGGAGTGTTCGTCAGTCACAAAAGCCCCGGAATTTCAGGTACCTAGAGCAATTCCACGAATCTCATTGGATTGTTCACTATCGGACAGCAGCAAGCGTTATAGACGACTCTGTTCTGTCCTCTGATTTACATTTCCATTAACTTCCTTCTTCTTGTCTACATTATCAGTTGTGACATTTTCCTTCACGAACTCGCGTCTCTTGTCACTCTCCGCGGCGCCATACAAATCCAAATCTTTACCGAGATAACAAACTACACCGTCGAGTAATACTCCTATCATGGTAAATCCTGTAACAACACACTTCTTTACAATCAAGCTGACGAAATCAAATGATGAAACAATATTTGAATGAGTAATCAATAATATCATTTTGTCCATCGTTCAATCAAACCATTTTTATCATACTGCGATTTTTTTGTATTCTTTTTATCTAATCAGTCGATGAACAAACACATACAAGTAACATTCAGGTCGTTAAACTCGATGATACCCACCGGCCGACGAAACGTTCACAAAATATCGGAAGTTGTCTCGGTGATAGAACCAGCAGTTTCCTCTTGTCCCACAAGATTCCTCCCATATTAAACAAGTCGAATCGATAATAGCCCCATAGATAATCGGCCCCGGAATTAAAGCCAGCAACGAGATGATCATCAGCGTGATGCCTTGGGCGAAACTCTTGTCCTTTTTTTCGACACTCCTGTAATTCACCAGGACATTGCCGATTCTCCCGGAACAGCCCAGCGTATGAATCACGCAACTGAGCACCGTGAAGAGCAAATACGGCCGGCTACAGTCACTGCTGCATGGGCCAGCTTTGACCTTGTCGAAGATCGGCGGAAGTGCTTGCGAATCGAACTCATATATCTGCTGTTTCGAAATAAAACTGAATGACTGGTCTCTGGAGCTGAAATGATCCAAGTCACCTTCGATATAGCTTGATTCATTTATTGGCAGACAACTGCAGTTTCCGAACTGTTTGTCGTCCAGGATCGTTCGACATCCTGCGTGACAGGCAGAGAAGAAAGTTGTCTTCGACGCCTCGTGGCAGACTGGTGAATATTTGATGCCTACACAGTTGCAGTCAGTATTGCAATCAGCTGTTAAATTCATTCTGCGAACAGATAAAAATTGTACATTAGATTACGATATTAGTAATTAGACAAAATGCTAATTTATAATTGCTTTTCAAGACCGAAAAAAAATTTCGGCGCCTGGTTTACAGAATTAGATGTGTATGTAAATTCACACAGAAATACAGCACTAAAATCTGCTTCGACCGAAAAATAGGATTTCTCTTATTTAATTAGATTTATTCGCGTCGGTCTATTTTAAATTATAATTGTTTATGTTTTATTTATTAAAAGATCAAATTGTAAAAATACTCACTGCATAGTAGTCAAGTCTATACCGCGGATTCCAACATCTGTGCAACCAAGAAATATGAATGCTATTTGTCCTAGGACGAAGCAAATGCCGACGATTACGTTCCACGCGAGCAGCGGTCTGGGACCTGGCTTGAATTTGCTAATTATTAATCCCGATAACAAAAACCCTAATACCATACCAACTAACGATATGGGACCTGTAAATTAGAATAAAGCAACATTGTTACAAGTGTATAATTATTATTAAATGCTTCTAACGAAGAACACTTTTTGTCACAAAAATTTTATTTTATTTTTTAGCAGAAAAGTCACGTGAAAAAGTTAACGCTAGACATTACCTTGAGATAAATCTTAAAGACGTTCTTGATAGCAATTAAATATTATCGCATAAGATATTTCACAAGATAACTCATAAAATAATTAATATACATTTATGTGAATTAATATATGTACCTGCTATCACAGTACCGCCAGCCGTGGACGTACCGTATTGGACTTCAAGATACTTTGCTATGAACGTGATATAAGCAGAAGCGCCGAGAATATAAAATACACCGCTTAAATTGTTACAGGTCAACAGCCAGTTCGTTAACAACCGTTTCAAAGCTTTTGGAAATTCACGGATTGTCGGTATATACTCAGCTTCCAAGGGTCTTGGGTTGGCGGGTTCCATCTGTATCGGAGGCTTCTGCTCCAGCACTAAATCTAACTTCAAAGGTATTTCGCCATCCTAAAGTAAAATTTTCGTTAATTAATTTATAGGAACTTGCAATCCTCCGCGAGTTGTACATATATTTATCATTTTAATTTATAAAATGTTCTCTGATATTAAAAAAAAATTAATATCGATTAATTTTTCTAGATTTGTTATTGTTTTTATGTAGATAAATAAATATATATGTAAAATAATATAATAAAATATTAAGGGTTAAGAGCGCAACAGCAAGTTGATACATGCTAATTTATATAAATTGAAACATTAGCATATATTAATTTGCTGTTGCACTCTTAACCCTTGACATTTTATTATTTATCTTTATACATTTCAGCGATAACACTATATGAATTATTTTTAAAAAATAATATATTTTTACGACAAATAAAAATTGCTTTAATTCTATTTAATTATTAATTTATTATTTAAATTTAAGAACTAAAATATTGATTTGATAATGTATTATAAGTTTTTTTTTAAGGAAAATGGCCGTTAATGTTTTTTTATGCCATTTATTATAATAAAAAGATCTTAATTTTAACGATATTATAATATCAAATATGAATTACCTTCTTAGAAATATCTTTCGATTTGGGAAGATCACGTGGAAACATAGCAATCAAAACGGCGAACATACCCATCGTAGCGCCAAGAATGATCCAACCGAGCCACCATGCACCTAGCCATCGCGGATCTTTCTTCGTAATAACAGGAGTGAGCTTTGGGTCTACGTATAAACTCAGACAGCCAAAGCCCAATAGAAATCCGATCGCCGGACCCACGGTACGTAAAGCGAATGTAAAGCCTTACAGGTAAAATTAGAATTTATTGCTATTAAATTCTATTCCAATTCACGTCGATAATACAACAATTACTGTATCGTAATAAATTGTATCTTTTAAAAAATTTATCGTTAAAAACGTAATTATAAAAGCTCACAATAAACGCACAATATTTATAAAAATCAACTATCGAATATCAAATATTCCGTTCCAAGAATAACTAGACGTTTGGAGTAAACTTATCTTGAATCATTAAGATATAGCGTTACTTATCAGATTTGTTAAGAAAGACGATTAGTTATTACGCGTTGACAAGAAGCACTTTTACTTTTCATATATTTACAAGTAAAGATATATTTAGATTTTAATCGCGATATAATTTTTTCTAATTTAAAATCAGTCATAATAACACAGAATTTAGCAATTGATGCTCACCTAAGAGCATGGGTGTATTTTTCTTCTTCGTATTGTCGTCTAAATACGTTTGTCCTAAGCCGTAATAAAGAGTAGTTCCGATACCAAGGATAAATTGAGATAGAAAAACCAACAGTCGAGGAAGATAACTAACGGTCAATTTAGTTTCGGCGTCGCAGAGTTCCGGCTGGTCCATACGAGGACAGATCCCAAGATCTTTCGGGACAGTTGTCATGTTCAGTAAGGTCTGATCCAGATATTCCTTCGTCAATGCCAAGGCGTCCTTTCCAGGACCGTATATGAAGTGTGGTAGAGCCAAAACGAGACAGGACAGTGCGCTCAAGCTGACCCCAACCGCGATCCATTTTGGCCGATGACTGGATCCTCCGTAGTAGGTCAAGATCAGGGACAAAATCTGAGAGATCTCGTTACCCGAAAGAATCAATCCTATGGTAATAAGAACGTTATACAGACACGTGATATACTTATGTAGCCTTTCGATTACCTCTTCAAATTCTGTTCCTTTTAACAATTTTCTTCGATTCAATAGGATTGGATATAGTTACATAAAATTTCTTTGACACAAAATAAAATTTTTTAAAGTTTATGTTTAATCAACCTTCCGCAGACCATTTTGAATTTCACCACTTAGTCCGAACACTTAAATCCCTGAAGAACGGTTGTATATTTTTAAAGGATTTTTGGACTCTAAAAAAATCTGAAAAAATTCTGGTATACTCTTTCAACATTTAAGAATTATACAATTACATAATTAAAAACATTTTATATTTTTTTGTATGTGTTCGAATTTGAGGTAAAATCGGCAAAATAATTCAAAGTCGAAAATCGTGTATGTCTTCAAACCCTCATGTGGTCTACACAAAGTTATTTCTAGCTGTACGACTTGTAACAGACTTGTAACATCCAAGGAGAACGCTATTCAGATATTCAATTACCGTAGATACGTATCGATCGTTTGAAGTTAATGAAGCTACCGTTTAATTCAATGTACGTACATGAAAAATCATAATATCGCGGTACTATTAACATAAAATATATCCATTTATCTATTATAAAAAGCAATATGAGTGATAATCGAAGCTTTCTCTCTTTAGTGCCAAATAAATTTTACGTACATATAATAAATTTTATTACTTTGCCATTACATAAATGCATTGAAAACATATTAGGTGTTAAACTTAATTCCTGCCGTTTTTCGTCTCCAAAATTGATTTGTTTCGAAGGGAAATACCTTAATCAAAGTATTATTAATTAGTAATAAAGTGGAAAATAGAGGAAATTACTTTGATTAAGGTATTCATTCATCTTCCCTTCGAAACAAATCAATTTTGGAGACGAAAAACGGCAGGAATTAAGTTTAACACCTAATATTTCAGATTTTTAAAAGAAAGAGTTTTTATTAAATTAAGTAAAGAAATTAGTCACTATAATGGTTAACACAATAGCTTGCTCATTTCAGTTTATTGTGCATATTGCAAACAAAGGATTACCTTATCATTAAGCTTCAATAAAAATATTACTCACAGAATATTCTCTTACTCTTAATCCTTTGAATCCTGTCATGAAGAAATATTAGACTTGTATATATGTGTATACATATATGTATGTGTCAGAATGTTTTAAAAATAAAAAAGATGTACTTTGTTTATTAAACTAATTTAATAATAAAATCACGTCCCTTCCAGAATGAGGAAAACGCTTTTCTACGAAATGTGTTAATATTTCGGGTCTCGCCGCAGACTACAGAATTGTGTAATGTACGTCCGCGTGTCTTCGCTCTTTAATGCATATATAGCGCTCGTTGTACGACAGATTTGTCACTTCTATGATTGCGACACACTACTTACCTACTAGATAGACGCACACGGAAACGCGATTCGTACGTGTGCAAGTACGAGTACTTAAACGCGAGTATACCCGCGAATGCTCGACTGCTCGGCTTTGCCGGCAATGGGATCCGAGGTTGAAGGCGATTAAGACGAGATGACGTTCAAAGTTCTGCTGTGTCGAGATAAAGCGCGGTGTCTAGTATGAATAATTTACTTCATGTCTGAGTTTTTCTTTAAACAGTTATTTAAGCGCCACGCCGAGATTAGTTGATCACCATACAGAGTTCCGATCGCAAAGACGCGTAGATTCGTACCCGGTAAACGATGTGTACCTTCGTCAATAAAGTAATGCACAGTCGCCTCTCGTCGTGAAGTTTTATTATATGTGATTATACGGAAGTGAGACTCACCAGTCGTACGACTGGGAATCTTGAATCTCTTCTCCAGAGTCGTCAGGGTGACGATAATGTAGATGAAGGCCATTGCCTGGACGGTGCCCAGTAAACCGTATACCACGATAAAGGTCCTCGGGGTGGCTCGATTTCGCAACCATCTGGGATAAATCCCACATATTCCACAGTCTTTACTCATATCTCCAGTAGCCTCTAAAAAGATTGAGCGAAGTCTTTCCTTTTTTAAAATCTTAATTAAGTTACACTTATCTCATTAAGATCCATAAATTTTAAACATAAATATAGTGAACGTTATAAGTTATAAGACTAGTCATATAGTGTTGGTAAAGCTTCTGGTATATATATCTCATTTATATCTTTTTATATTTATTATCTTCATTTCTACTGATGTCTACTGATATCTTCAGATTTCAAGCTTGATACCATTCGATAAACAAGAGCCCTAACGTTACAAACGTGCAAAATTAATGCTAGCATAGAGATTTATTTGCGATAAAGAAAATGCGATAATTGATACACATTACAACGTTGACAATTAAATCGCGTCAAAATTCTTGACAGCTTTTATTTAAAACGATTTCTGTTTGCTTTGTCAGATCAGCTATATTTTGCATCTACTTCAGTAAGAGCGTTCCGGAGAATTAAGTTTTGCGATAAAAGCGTCGCGATAGAGGAAAGACGCTGATATTGACATATGTAGGTCTTTTAAAGAGACACCCCTTTATTTCTCGGAAACAAAACATTGCACTTTATTAATACCGATGAAAACATGATTTGTTAAATGATTAAAAAAGTAAAAACCCATAATTCATATATTTATACCTTATTTCTATATATAAATTAGCTAAAAACGAATTCCAAATTACGAAAATAAAATTCTTACAATTTTATTTTGTAAATTGCATAATTTAAATAATAGGTACATTATTGATAATATCATTGTGTATCTTTTAGTTTCCTAAATCTGCTTTATTTATAATTTTCTCGTTTTTATTTTTTATAGTACAATTTAAACATAAAATCGGAGTAGCGTAAACTAGTCTGTAAGACAGGTATCAAATTGTATACCATAAACCATAAACTCACCTAATCTTTATGTAGTGTTGCATTATTATGTTAAATAGCCATATTGAGATTGAAGGCATTCTTGTATTTAAAAAATCTTTCAAAAAAAGACTGTTAACACACTTGCGACTTATAGAACATACATCGAAGTAAAACATTCTAGAAATTTTCATAACATTCATTTGTGTTTTACACAGATGACACTATGAAAGGAAAAACAGGAATGTGTGGCATTACTGCCTACTGTGTCGATTTTTAAGACCCATTTTGTCATTCATGCTCATTTTTGCCTATAACGCTTTTTGCTCGTCTCACAAAAAAAGTTAATTATTGCAAAATTGCAAACAGCATTAGAAAAGTGTTACATCATCTGACAGAAAACATTTTCTATCGTATTTATGCTCCTAAAGTCATATTATTAACTTTACTAAGAAACGTAGCCCAAAAACAAAGTGCTTTGATAATATCACTGAACTTCTTATATTAATTAAATCAATGCGATATGTGAAATGCAATGCTTAAGCGGAAAAATAACACGTCGTTATTATGATAGTGAGAACCGACTTGTGACGGTGACTTGCATTCTTGATCACGTACGGTATAGACAACGTTATAAACATATCATCAAGTATAATATGTAGCGTATAAAAAAAGAAATTACGTGGCAAACGCTTGCGATATTATTATTATTATTTTTTGAGTTGAGGCTGATGACTACGGGTGCATTTAATTTTTAGTATTCCTGTATAAGTTGCAGCGTGAGAATTTGATGAACATGAGACACGTGCGTGCAATGCAGAATAATAAAGGATAATAAAGCCGTTATCTTTCATCATGAGTCGCGTAATTATTAATACGTTAATGCAGATAATAAATCTCGCACTCTTCGCAGATACCTCAGCATACTGTAACGACAGTAACAATGACTTTTCCATGTATGCAAATGGATCCGTTACGCAACACACTTTTCGAAACAGAAGACACCGACCTAATCTCGCGCCTGTTTACAACGCGAGTATTCGTAAACCATAAGCGAGTGAAACGATAAACGATAATGCATATAGCGAAATTTAAAACTTACCCTATTTATTGCAATTATAATTTTACTTATTAACACAGTAATGCATAATATTATTAAAATAGTAAATATGCTGTACTGTGTCTTCATAAACTACAGTCTGTATTCACACTTCATTTATAGACAAATTCGGGTGTTAGAGGAGCATAGTTTACATATATTACAGAACTTCAGAACTAAACGTATTTACTAATAAAAGTGATGTATGAATACAGACATAGATATATAATATAATTACTATCAATTACTTGGAACTCCAAATTTAATAAATTTAATAAATAAATTTAGATATAATTGCACATTAAATATTTGTTGACTTGATTAAAAAAATCAAAGAAGGGAAATTAGAAAACTTTTTGTGTTTGTAATTACGCAGATTTGACATGCACAATAAACAACAATCTAATCTACAAATCCAATTAAATTTATCACACAAATAAATCATTCAAATAAATCTGCGGAATTTCCTCTGACAAAGTTCTTTGTCAAAATTTGTCAATAAAATACTCATCACATTGATTTTTATTTTTAATTAAAATATAATGAAACAAACATTTTATAAAACTTTTTATATTTGCTTCTCAAATTCGGAACAAAGATAAGGTCTCAAAAAATTTACTTGTTACTCTTACATTTTGTCAAGAAAGTCAAAATACACGAAATTTGCGAGTCTATTTGTACGCTACTTTTTTCATAAACTCAATTTATAAAATATTTTATTAATATTTTATGCTACATGTTTAAAAAATATTTGGTTATAAATTTTACTATATAAAGGGCTACATAATTATTTTGTTAATGCATATAACTTTCTTATGTAACTTTTATTCTATTATTCATCAGTTGAGATCTATTCTAAAGAAATATTATTCTCGGTTTTTGTTTACATGAAGTCAACTTACATAATTCCAATTTATCTTAAGCATCTGTCTTACAGCGGAGACATTACGAAATCTTAAGCGATTAGCGCTTCCGTTTTGCCACTTATAAATTTTTCTTGTCAAAAAATATGTTAGAGCAGGTCACATATTTATATTGAATCCTGAGGTTAATTTATTAAATAAATAAAGATTTATTTATTTATAAAAAAAAATCAAATTTAAATTATTTAGTTAAATAATTTTATATTAAAGATATTATTGGCGCTGCGCATCGTCGAGTCATTGATATTTAAAAAATTATTTTTGACTTTTTTATTTAAATGTATATTATCTCAATTATATATATATATATATATATATATATATATAATATAAATACTTTTAGAAACAAATAAAAATTTTTTTAAATGATAGCGTTATTAATAATCTCTCTAAATAGAATTATATATAAAATAAATTTAAATTTTAAATCTCTCTCTCTCTCTCTCTCTTTCTCTCTTCTCGAACACTTTTCAAATTAACTTTCAATTTCTGCAGCAAATATTAAAAACACTTGTAAGATAGTATAAAAATACTTTTCTGACATCGATGAGAAGAAAGATACGAATTGATGATGATTTCTCACCTTGACCTTAGACTCGTGGACTCAGAAGGGACTTCCGGGCCGCGATTCCTACTGGATCGCGATCCTCGAGTCTCGTCTGCCGGGTAACTAGGAAATCACCACGCGCTGCGAGCGCTCTAGTTAGCACGGATAAACGCGGGATAACTGAGCTTATTCGTATGTCAATGGCAATGCTCCCCTACTATTTCTCTGTCAAATCGAATGATAAGCGGAACGTCATTCAAAGGATATCACCAACGAGACACCGGTGCTGACATCTTATTATTGGCACCCAAGCGATTCAATGCGTCTGCGACCGTAAGATAGCAAGTGCATCTCCTGGTTGTGGTCTATGCTGAAGTGCATAACGAGACGAACAACTGTTGTCTGTCTTCTCCGATCGAATAGCATTCGGTCTGTGACAGAGATGTGATAGAAATTTATGCGTTATAAAAATAGTGTGATTAATATTAATATCATCAATTGGAATAATTGCATATGTAAGGATTGATGTTTATCGCGGGTTGCGTAGAAATTTCCTTTCGTAAAATTCACTGATGCTTGATGATTTGCAGTCATCGAAATGATCTCGTGTTTCAACAATTTTATTTCTTTGATTTTTAAAAAGTGGCCGCTAGTATAAAGTTATTTAGAATTAAATTTTATTTGGAACACACGTCATCATTTTATTAATAATTCAATTCCCATGAAAGTGAGAGAGAGAGAGAGAGAGAGAATAGGATAATTTATATTAATTCAATTTGATTATCTCTGCAGATAAACATTAAATTCATTATCTGAAATCCAGAGAGTATCCAAAACGAAATATATATCTAAAAAATAAAAATATTAGGATAAAATTTATTGCATTAATATCAGTCCTCAGCAGAACAAGTCAAAATGACATTAAAATAAATTGATAAACTGATTGAAATGTGATTTATTGTTATTGTTACGATTATTTTGGAAACATTTTGTGTCGCATGATAATTTGTATTCTGTTTGGGTTCAATCAATTTAACGTGTAAAAAAATAACAGATCAGAGAGAAATCTGAGAGAAGACGAAGGCTTTTTTCCTGTAAAATGTCCCTGTGCACTACTGTCCTCTGAAGAAGGGGATGTAAACTACACAACAATATCCATTTCTTGCGATGCTCCTGATAGAAATAAATCGCTGAAATCGTTGAAATCTCTATTAATTTGATAGATTAATTTATTTCAGCGATTTCAGCGATTTACTTTTATAGCACCTATTTTATTTCCATAAGGAGCATATACAATTCGTTATAAATATATAACTTTACAAATACTTTCTAAAGATATCAAAATATACGTAAAAATCACTTAATAATTTTTATATATTTTAAAAATGATGAAAATTAATCCAGGGTATCAATTATGAAACTTTATCCCTAGGATGGAAAGTGAAAAGTGAAAATTTTAACCATTAAAGTTAGGCTGTGGTTAAAGTCTCGCTACAAATGCTTTGAAGCGTTTGATGGACTAATTAGAATAAAGAATTTTACAAACTGACCAATTAAAAGACGCTTCAAAACATTTTTAGCATCGTGTTAACCGTGCTCTTTATGGAGAAATTTTTCACTTTTCACTTTTCATCCTAGGAAAAAAGTTTCATGATTGATACCCAGAACACAAATGACTCAACGTGTATAGTAAGGATACTCAAAACTAAGGTGTGTGTTTCTACTAAAAAAGGATTAAAAATAAAGTTATTTAAAGTATATATTTTAAATTAAAAATGTAAAAGAATTATATAATATTTATTATTTTAAATAATTATACTTCTGAGAACTTATTTCTTATTTAGTGTTTTAAATAAATTTTCCAAATCTATTTTATATTTTTTATTTTAAATAAGTGTGTCGTATCAGTTTTTTACCGATTCCTACGATTTTATACTTTAAATAGGTTTCTGAAACTTATTATATATTTTTTATATTAAATAAATCGTATTAATATATATAGTTACATTTTACGGAGCCATAATCGGCATTATACATGTGTTTAAAGAATTTTTGAAATATAGAATAATTTGCAGCAATAGTAGCGTTATAAATTAATTTTTTAGTTGCAAAATTAAATAATGATTAACAAGATATTTAAAACTTTTAACCAAAGCTATATTGATCGCAAATTGTTTCGCAATATTAAGAAAAACTCCATGTATCTTTATAAAGAATATATAGAGAATTATAGAATATTATCAACTTTTGTTTAAGTATAAATCATTTAAAAATATAATGAAAATTGAGACATAATGTATCGTTGGAACATCAAAAATATCTCAGACACGCAAATAATTATCAATTACGTTTAAAGGATTAAGCTAGTTAATGCTACAAATCAAATGCGGAATGTACAACGATACCTATTTGTTAAAATCATGTAAAATATGAATAATTGAATAAACCGTGAATATTTTTCATACGCAATAATTGGGTATCTAAACGGCGCTCGACGAACAGCGAGGAGTGGGGGAAGGCACGCTCCCCCTCGCTTTTCGTCGCGCGGCGCGGCGCGGTGGTTGACTACGTCATCACTTCGGCATTCGCTCGGTGATTTCGGCGGCGGACGGACGTGCTGCACGAGTCGCTCTGGATATCGCATTAATCCACGACAAACGATTGAAATGATATATCTACGAACGCTAATTGATAAATCAAGTAGTAAGGTTGCTCAAAAGTAACTCTTTTATCTTTTTTATTAAAAATATATATTTTAAATACGACCGAGCCCCGTATATCAATATATATTAATAATTTAACTTTATATTATGTGAAATAAACTCCGATTAGTATTTCGTCAGTTATAGCGTTTTTCATTGGCAGAACTAATGCGCATTAAGTGCACTTTAAAGCCGTTGTACAAAAATCGACGTAAAGATATACGTTTAATAAAAATATATAAACGAATTAAACCGTGAAATATTCGATACATTTTATTGCGCTATCTGATAAAATAAATTTTGGGCATTTTATCAATTGAGATATCTCACTTTTATATTTAGATTAGAATAGTGTTCAAAAGCTTTAATGTGCACTGAGTGCGCACTAGTTTTGCCAATGAAAAACGCTTTTAGATGATCGGCGCGCGATCTTTGAGATTGTTTTGATGCGAAAGGGCGGGCGGCGCGTCACGTTTATGCGAAGTTCCCGCGCAGTCATTCCATTACCGAGAATTGTACAAGCAGGTAATCGTGTCGCGTGCCGCTCTTCTTCACATTTCTTTTTCAAAACATAATTGCGACAAATGCTAGATAATACGAAACATACTTTATGAATACTCACAATATATGATTACTAGCTCGCACGATTAATTATTCATAAAAGAATCGAGATGACAATCATATATCAGAGAACACACATTTCGTACAGTTCATTCATTTGAAATCAAAACGCGAAAAAACAGAATTTATTACTATTTCGCGATAATTACGGACAATTATTTTTGTTAAATATAACATTTTTGTCTCTCTTGAGTATAACTCTCGATTATTCTTTGAACGGTACCTATCACACGAGTCATAAAAAAACTACCTTAATACTCTCATACAAATAATGCAATTTATGCGATTCCTATTTTCACAATTAATATAATTTGGTAATTAATAATTAAATTAATTTTTGTTTTCTTCTCTGCATTTTTCGTGATATGATAAAAAATTGAATGTAATTTTGAAACTGTTTGTCGGTAATAAAAGCAATATTCCTTTTTTTATTAATCTCTAGCCCATTCCATTGACTCTAATTACTTATATCTTATAGACATCGTAATAAGAGATTCAGCCCTTTTAGTATAGTAATATAAATAACAGCTATAGATTATATTTTTTAGGTGATATTTTTCCTCCCACGGGTACACCTTGACGTGGTAACAGGGCTCAGTACCCGGAGAATATATACGAAAAGAACGGTTTTTCTCAAGTATCTAAAAATTTTCGGATGCATATTCTGAATGTATATGTAGATAAATTTTTAGATATTGAGTAAAATCGTTCTCTTTGTATAAAAATTCAACGGAGAAGCTAACGTACCCTCGTCGCCGATTAACTTGAAAATGAACGAACCGCAGTCGGTTTGTCGCGTCGCGCGTTTGCTTCGGGAGTGCCGTTCAAGTTGTCGGACTCAAGTTACAGTCCGCGCGCGATTATAGTGTATTATTCGCGAGTGTTTTACGCGAGTGTCCTGTGCGAGAGGATGTCAACCCAATTCTGAGAGGAGGAGGTCTGGGAGAAGCATCGGGCACCGGCGGAGCAACCTTGCGGTAAATATCATTTTTTGCTTATGTGACATTAGAACCTTTCTTCTGTTTAATCTTGAGTCGTTTTATTTTAATGATTTAAAAATGATAATTTAAAAAAAGGATTATTTTAAAATTATTTTGAAATTTTGTGCATATGTATTTTTAAGAAAATGTATAATTATTTTTATAAATATAACTGATTGGTGAATTAAAAAATTCGATGCTTATAGAAATTATATATTTTAAAAGTTATATGATTATTTTCAGGGAAAACGGAATAATTCCGATTGACATCCACATTTTAAACAGTTTCATAATAATCTCTCTAATCTTTTTAATTTTTATATTATGATTCGGACGTTGCTTTTTCAAATCGATGTGAACATGACTCGCTTAGCAACGTAAAGTAATACGTGAATCATTGGATCCCTCGATTTATGTAACGAAAACTGGAAAACTACAACGAATCAATACCTCGATTAATAATTCTTGCTTTGCAAAAATTATCGTGAATACGACGATTGCGTATTTTATTTCGAATTCGTATTTTTGAACTTTTCGAATTTGCCGAATTAGACAAACCGACTTGCGCGGTGGGGGTGAGCGACGAAAGTGATCGAGGTGACGTCACGATTCAAAGTCATTAGTAAAATGTCGTCGCAGACGCGGAGCGGATCGACTGCGCGGATCGGCCGGGATGCTTTTCCATTCGTAATATCGTCATAATCGCCGTTGTTTTCCAGTGCTCGTCGATCGCATGACACGATTCTGATATCAGTGATTTCGCAAGACGCGTACAACGAGAGATTTCTTCGATCGAAACTCAGGTATAAATAATATTTAATGCAAGCGAATGACGAGACGCGGGCTGTGTGCGTTATAACCGCCTAGGGGGTCGATACTGTATCTTGAAATGAGATAAAAATTACAGAAATGGGTAAATTTATTGACCAACTTTGCTCACTTTTATAATTTTCGGCTACTTTCCTTTTAGGAGGTACAATTGGTACTAAATGCGTCGTTCCATCCCTGATATTCCATGAATAACGAAGATAAAACGACACTCGTGTCGATTGTGTGTTCTTAAATAAAAGCAGCCGTTATCTCATTTCAAGATTCACAATTGATCGCCTGAACGTCGTACTTCGCGAAGTGATATTTTGGCGACTTTTTAACATATCTTTCGATTTTCCTTCGATTCAAAATCTACGTGTTTGATAATGTCGCGACATGAGACGAAAAAATATGCGGAGTGCGGGTTAGCAACAAGTATGGTATCGTCGCGACGCGGACGGTAATCGCGCTTGTCGCGTGAAGTTGGCTGCGCGATCGACGAATCTCCGCCATTTCAAATTTGTCCGTTGCACTATTGCGTACTAAAGTCGTTGCGAGCGCGTCGCGGGTGGTTCGCACGAGCTCTTTTTCCGCGTGTTGTTTCTTCATTAATTTTTAACGAGCTGCTCTTTGCGATTAGCAGTTCTACGCGATCTACGGGAGTGTCGTGTACGTCGTTTTGAGTATATATAGTGATATGTGAACGATATCGGTTATCCCCGTTCCGCGAAACGGCGTTGCGTCGCGTGTGCCGATGTGTACAGTGTTTGTGTGTGAGTGTGCAGATTAAGTCTAGGAATTTGAAGCAACGATGAAGAGAGAGAAAGTGAGAGAGGAGGAGGAAGCCCGGGATGGCATCAGGCAACGGCGGAGCAACCGTGGGTGAGTCTCTTGTAATCGAGGGTTAGATATATTAGCAATAATGATCCTTATTTTCAAAGAAATAAATCGTACGATGTAAGGTATCTTAATTCTCGCGTGTCTGTAGCGTTAGAAATTGAGCTCAACAAAATTATAATAACATGAGATCTAGTTACAATTTATGTATTTACACGAAAAAAATGTATGTATTATTTTTTTTATTTTATTTTATTTTTAGATACTAGAATATTTGCTGGAATATATTTTAATATTTTTAAATAATATTTAATGTACATTTAATATTTAAATATTTGAAATTGTAGAAGACAGGATTTGCAATTATTTAAATAAAATATATAAACAGTGTTATTTAAATAAACAAGTAAATTAAGCGATTAGGTTTATTTATCCAATTTTGTAAAAATTAATATCTAAATAACTTTTTGAAATTAATGTAATTCTTTTTATTATTTTATTTAAAAAGAGTAAATAAAAATTTAACATGTATAGTATTTATTTTTTGAGACATATTTTTAGGGATTGCTTTTTAATATTTGGATATATTTATATTTTACAGATTAATATTTCAACTCCGCTGCGCATCGTCAGACTTGTGAGTCGTAAATTATTTTAGTTTTAAAGTAATGGATTTGTGAAAAAAAAGTATATCAGATTCATGTGACAACCATTTTTTGTTGATTATCATCATTAATAAAATAAAGATTACAATTTTTTAAAATAGTAAATATACTATATGGTAATAGATTTTATACTATTTATTCTAATAAGGTAATTAATATTTGAATGCCTACTTTTATTTCTATATTTGTCCAAAGATCAAATGTATTGAGAATATCACAGAAATAATTATATCTCACAACTCTATTGCTTTGCAATGAATGGGCTATGCTGCAGATTAGTGCAGACTAATTACTAGATATATAGATAAATATTATTATTAGATATATAAATATTATAAATTATCATGTACATAAATATTAGCAATTATTTATATATTATCAATTATGCATATAGTATACTAACATATTTTAATTAATTTAAACATATAGATTACTCTGTAAAAAATATACAGGGTGTCATTAAATCACCATCATCAATCCTGAGCAGATAGAGTGGACTAAACTGAGTCGAAAAGTCCTCTACCATTTTGCGATTTTCGTAATAAAATATTAATTATTAAAAATCGCTAAATATTGATTTTCAATAATTTTTTACTCAAATACTATCAACTTTAGAAAAACAGCAAGAGATAAAAATTGTTTATTTTCTTCTTATAAAGTTCTGAGAATTTTTTCAGAATTTTTTAATATCGTATTTTCTCATGGTGGTAAAAATAAGAAAATGCAGTACTAAAAAAAATTGATAAAAAAAATTGATAAAAAATTCTGAAAAAATTCTTAAAGTTCTATGAGAAGAAAATTAATGATTTTTGTCTCTTCCAATTTTTTTGTAAAGTTGATAGTATTTGAGTAAAAAATTATTGAAAATCAGTGTTCAGCGATTTTTAGTATATAATTAATATCTCTTTAACCATTGCGAAAGTCGTAAAATAGTAAAGGACTTTTCGGCTCTGTTTAGTACGCTGTACCTGCTCAGAATGGGTGATGCCTTAATTTATTGATATCCTGCATAAGGTAATGCCATGATCGCACTTTGCAATTCACTCATCAAAAAAGATATTATGGCTTATATGGTTTTATTTATTTATATTTATTTATTATAGGTTAAACATGTCTCTATTGTAACCTGATTATTTTTAAATTATTATATCATATTGATATAATTTTTTGTAATTAATAGTTTGTTACACAATAAGATTCGTTGCTCTAAAATATGTTAGTAAATGATTAAGTCAGATAATAATAAACTGATTATAATATGTATTTACAAGATTTTATGACATTTATTTGTTATTTATTCAGTTGATTATGATATCTACTTATGAGTTTTATTTGAATGTCCGAGAGTATGCATAAAACATTATTAATGTCATTATTTAATATGAAAATATTTATAGTTATCAGTTGATTTTTCCTTTGTGTTTTATGCATACTCTCGCACATTCAAATAAAACTCAGTAAATATCATAATCAACTCAATAAATAACAAATAAATGTCATGAAATCTTGTAAATATATATTATAACCAATTCATTATTATCTAACTTAATCATTTACTAACATATTTTAGATTTTAGAGCAACAAATCTTATTGTGTAACAACCTATTAATTACAAAAAACAGTATCAATATAGTTTTTTACTCGTTTTTAAGAATTATTTTGACGCTTCAGTCTTGCGAAATCACTAGACTTATTTTTATCAGAAATGATGATGCAAAAGAAATGATGACGAGTCCTCCTCCTCTATCAGACAAAGCGAATAATAGAGCAAGGAGATTCTCATTGTTTTATACAAGTAACAAGAATATACTACAATTAATCATAAAACATAAAATAACAGGGTTGCCACCGACTTGGAAAACCGAGAAAAGTAAAAGAAACTGATATTGGTCATGGAAAACCGGGGAAAATGTAAAAAAGTCTAGAATTTTGTGAAATTTGCTTATAATTTCCTTAAATTGCTCCTATTCTAGATAATTGTTATGATTTTTTAAATATTATATTTAACATTTATAATGAAATACGTTCAAAACTTGCACACTTTAAATGACTTTAATAAAATAATTAAAATTTATATTTTATTCAGTATTTTTATTTGATCACTCTTTTTCATAACTACATTCTTTCTTCCAATACTAATTTATTTTTTATTGACTTAAATTTGCACCCAAAATTTTAGTATGCTACTAAGCCTTTTTTGCGTTGTTTTTAATAGTATAAGCTAGTTTTCCTACAACTCTTGACTTTAAATGTGTTAAAATTTACATATTTTATATTGGAAAGTTTTCCATTTTTATCTGGCAAACCTGGAAAAGTCAGGGAATTAAAAAATTTATTTTCTGTAACAATCCTGAATTTTAGAAATATTTAAATATTTGGAAATGAAGACATTGAAAAATAAATAAAATACACGATATCTCATGATACTAGACTTGTATGAAAACGTTGGGTTTCTCATAATTCTTATATTCTCTGTTCTTTACTACGCAGCAAATTGACACAAAAAGGATATGCATAATTAATTGACAAAAACACAAAGTTTTTCTTAATGACAATATATTTGTTTTCGATTTTCATGAATTTATTAATAGAGCGCATAATTAATATTATTGAGGATAACAGGCAATATATATTACAACCTATTTATATGATTAAGCCTATATATACAATGGGAGTATAGGATATTAAAAAATGATTGTATCCATGATAAGAATACATCTCTTCATCGTAGATTTTCTATTATCATTCTCTTCCTGTGGCAGAAACCTCAGCTTGTTTTTATAACAAATTCTTTAATCACGTATACATTCTGTTCGTTAAGTACGTGAACAATATCATATAATTAATAGTGACAATAATGATGATGATAATAATAGTAATAATAATAATAATAAAACGTAATATCAATAATAATGAAATAATCATGTAATAATAATAATAATAATAATTTATTTTTCTATTACGTTATATAATAATACTTAACACTAAATCCTCCTAACGTTTTCTTTTTCTAACTTTTTACAAAAAGTTTCGCTTTTGGTTTTTTCCGTATATTCATTAACTTCTACTTACAAATCTAACAAACCGAGTTAACCTCGTTTAAGGTTTGAAAGGGTTTGGGACTAGACAACGACGTTCCTCATAACCCGATCTTAGTTGATTACGTTTTGATATTCCTTTAGCTCTCCTTACCCTTTCGTTGAGCGTCACTCTTGTACACGAGTTAGCGCGTCAAGCGTTGCACTAACGAATCGCTGACTAGTTTCTAATCATTACGACTACTCGACTGTGCTAATTAAGGCACTGAATAACTAAGAGTAGACGAATGTACATTTTCTTCTCAGTTTTAAGAACAATCGATTAGATCATGTATTAGAAAATCATCGCTGATAGTAATTAGACGATGCAATGTTTAAAACGTACGTGCACGTTTAAAACAGATGCGCTTTATTAAAATTACTAATCGTTACGAAAGTAAATTTTTTTTTAAATAGCGATTAGAAGTATTAGGCTCGCTCTGTATCAATGAAAGTGATTTATCAATAAAATCGATTTACTCTTTGATCCTCTGCGAGTTCGCATCGCCGTAAAATTAGTTATCGATGTTATTTCATTTAGTACATCTAAGTTGATTAATTAACAACAAGGCCTCGAAAGTAAGACACCTGGTTGTTGCTGATGTGCGATTTTAAGGCCACCGCGGTTAGAGTGGATATTTTCGATTCGCTTTGACCATTTTCTTTCTATAAATAAGTTACATTTATGATTCCATCCGGGTAAAATTAGTTAATATCTCAACTAGTAATACGTGTAATATTTTATATAGCTTGTAATAAATATTGGTATATATATATATAATATATGTACATATAAGTATATTATACATATACATATATATACATATATAAATAAAATAGTATTCTAAGCAATAGAGAGCCGAAACAGTAGTGCGCACGAATTAATATATCGGTAGACAAGTACTTTGGAAGATATATCTTGTTATTACAACGTATTCTATGTATAGATATATTTGTAGACGATATTTATAATTGATCCTTGAGGTAAAAGAATTATAACTGCATATATAATTATAATAATGATACGTATTATAATAATTATAATTCTGTATACCTATATATATATATAATAATTATATATAATTATATATATATATATTGTATAATATAATTACATATATACACATCAACAGAAACTTCTTATTCATCAAGGAGTTATAAATTTCGTCACTCGCTTTTCTAAGCATTATTCTAACAGTTCCATTACAAACAAACGCGATCCTTTTTTTTTCGTTGGAAAACGCATGAAAATATAACTTAACAACTTATAACACTAGAAATTTTGTTTATTATTAAGTTTTTAGGATCTACTTAAAATTTAACTAAAATTTAAAAACGTCCTCTCCGAAATACCTATCTGAACCATGTAACTCTGGTTCTAAAACTATTACAGAGTTCTCGCATCTTCAATATTTTTAGCGCATTCAATTAACTTTGCTCAAGACATATCGTGTGTCATAGCTATGATTGTTCTCTGAAGAAAAGTTTCTCGAATGACATCGTCATAAGATTTAACGGAAGTCATTGTACGAACGAACGCGTTCGATTTAGGAACCATCGACGAAATGCATAAGAGCAAAGAATTATAATACACTGTGGGAAAAAATGTATCGAATTTAACATAAGCTACGTGTCGCAAACGGTCCACTCAAACTTTTGAATTAATTTAACACAAGATGAATATGTCAAAAGGTTACACAAATATTATGTAAGAGAATAAATATAAAAAAAAGTAATATTGGCACAGTTTGTAAACAAACTGTCTTAGAATTCATATTTTGAAACACATTATTTTTACGTTACTTGTTCATAAATGTCGCTTACTCATAAATTTTTATGTTACTTGTTCATATATGTCACTTACTCATAAATCATCATAAATGTATCATTTTGACATTCAGAAACTTCGAATATCAATTTCACACAAAATTTTTAAATATACATAATCACATTATGTTAAATTAACATTCGAATATTAAAAAATTCAACACAAACTGTTAACACAGAACGTGAATAGACCGTTTCCAACACAAATATACAATTTTTTTTACTGTGTATTTGATAAATATAAATATTAAGTTACGTTTCAAAAATTATAATGTGTTACATTTCGATACATCGCCCTGTTGTAATATTTGAAATACAAAATCTAATATCAGAATAACGTTATGTTCGAAAGCCAATAAGACCGTTTGCGCACATAGCTTTTGAATATAGAAACAAAATACATTCATAAGCCTCTCTTTCGGCCCTCAAGTTCTAAATCACTCGCACGTCGAGGATCGCTTTCCCAAACGAGCAAACATCAGCTCATTATATAAATAATTATAATCGTAAATCTAAAAATTGTTGCGTCTTTTCTAAAATTCCGCGATATGTTGGTCGAGCGCGCCAGTATCGGCTCTATGGGAGAAGGGAGAGGAAGATTAGATCGGGGAGGCGAAAAGGGAAGAGTATAGTTATCGTTAGCGAGAAGTTGCGGGTCGCCAATTCTGACGGGTTCGTCAAAGCTCATCCTCTTCGCCTCTTGCGGTTCTCGCGAGTGGTATTTCGATACATTCGCGAGACGTGATCAGGAACATACAGAAATCTTGAAGAATAACTAATAACGAGGAAGATGATGAGCTAATCTCCGAAGACGGCAATCGAGGATCGAATGTTTCGTGCAGCTCTGTGTCGCCCGTTTCTGTCTCGTACGTAAAAGGCTTAGCTGCAACTGTCTCGAGCGGTCTAGTGTTAAAGCTTTATTGCAATCTGGCCTCCTGAGGTGTTGTCTGATACGGCAAACCCGGGAAAGCTGCTCCAGCTGCCGTTGCCGCCGCCGCTGCCGCTGCTGGCAGTCCTGCAGCACCTGGCAAAGTCGCATACGTATACGGTGCCACATAACCCGCTGCGGCTGCGTTAGCTGCAAAGAGACAATTATTTCCCATGAATATTACGTGTGTACATTGAAAGGAAAATTTATTTAAAAAATTTCAATAAATATTTGTTTAAATAATATCACTTGAATATTTACTAAATATAATCACATATTTGTTTGGTACAAGAGAGTCATTAATATTTAACTGTTATTAATGTTTATTTAGCAGATATTTATTTTCGTAAATAAATGTTCAATTATTTATTAGAATTTAGTACATTTTTCTCTCAGTGTATTCAGCATAATATTTAATCTTGTAACTGTTTTATTGAATGGAACTTTTATCACAAAATTCTCATTTATAAATTCGTCTAAAGTTTTACACATAAGAGATAACACAAATCTAATGTACGTATACAAAAATATCGTTCCTCTTGACATAACAGAAAAAGCATTTGCAAGCGATTTGTGCGCGTTGTAAATTTTATTTTGTGCCTTAGTTTTTTCCTTATAGTGCTATTCGCTTGTATGTAATACGTAAAGCGGATAGTGCTTTCTCTCGTTGACCACCATCACTCACCGCGAGAACACCGCCACCATCACCACAGACAGCGCAGACCGACAATACATTATGCATCAATTTTATAGTTCATGAAGCACATGCAATATTTTTAGCTTGTTCATTGTTTATCCATTTTTGAGCATCAAACATCAATTCATCGTGAAGAGATTTCGTGCGCGAACGTATAATGTTACATAAAAAAAATATTTAGTTATTTAAATATATATATATATATATAGTAATACATACTTTATATATTATAGTTGTTAAAAAAAAAGTAAAATAAGAAGAAAAAGGAGATAGCTTGAGAATTTATCAACTTACTTTTCAACTAATATTGACATAAAGATTACAAAATATTCAATGTTCGAATTCGAAATAAAGCGAAATGTATACATCACACAAAAGACGTGGCAGGATTCCCACGAAGAATCCGTCCGGAAATGCTCAAGGCTTTTGGAAAACACAAGGCGTGTGTATAGAATAAGCAATACTTCATTGCATTCGCTTCGTGACGACATACATCTCCGACATCGGAATTATTATTCCCCTAACCATGCATAATTTGGTGCGTAGCAAAAGCTGCACACATCAGGTTACGCGTTTCCCCAATTCAATTCCCTTCGCATTATCCCATGTATCCCCCAACCCGACCCTCTGTGAAAACGAAAACCAGATCCTGTGAGAACTCCGCTTGCGAGTAAGCACTACGAACAGCCCCGAGGAAAGTGCGTCGCAACCCTCCTATCTTCCCTCCCTATCTTTAAGATCTTCTACCGTAATCACGTAGCACGGACGGCAGAAATTGCGGTAGGAGAGCTTTCTCCAACCGTTGCTGATGCGCCAACGTCGCACCGGGTCCGTTTTGCTGTTGCTGCTGGTGGTGTTGGTGGTGGTGTATCGGATAGTTGCTACCCTTGCTCTGGACACTATTCAAACACGTACCAGCCGCGGCCGCGGTGGTGTACGGATATGCCTCGGCGAAGTTGTACGAAGTTCCCGGATAAGTCGCGGCGGCTGCCGCCGCGTTCTGATACTCGTAGAACTGCGATGCCGCGGCGACGGCGGCTGCGTGGCTCAACTGTGTCGTTGGAAGCGGTACCAGACCACCTGGCGCCGCAGCCGCCAGGTAGGGTGATTGGTACACGTAGCCCGGTGGTACCCTGTAAAACGAGAATGACCGTTAGTCATTTACGAATTTGTTGATTCGCGGTCAGCGCTGTCAATGACACTCGAAGATCTAAGGTGGCGGATGTTTGTGAATTAAGTGCAACGCGCACTGATGGCGAGATTCTCATTTTAAAGAAAGAACAAACTGAAACTAGCTAACTTTTATAACATTCAATTCGCACCATTTCGTACGAAATATTATACGAATGTTTACATTTTACAATTTATTCTCTGCGGTTAATCTATTTTGTATGTCAAGCGTGTAAGACTGTATACCGTGGAAAAATAAAACGCCATCTAATCTGTGAAACAATAATTCACAAACAAGTAACTGTTTTGAAGTGGTCGAAAGCCATCGGCCGATACTCTGAACTTTCGAAAAAGATGCAATGAATAAATCTGATAACTTTCGGTCACTTCAATTATATACTTCTCTCATTTTATGAGACATAATGGAGTTAGGAAGGAAAGATAACGTATAGCAAATGTTATTCGTGTCATGATTAGGTGTAAGGTAGACAAATTTTTTCGTGCAACGTGTTTTAACGATTCGCGATGTTCATTCTGAATCGTCAATCGAAGTAAATATTTGAAAATTCGTTTTTACCTCTTGATTATTTTAAGATTACAGTTAAAAACTATCATTGAATATCCGGAGACTCAACGTGATAATGACAAATTCCGCGTGTACGCATGTTTCTATACTATTAATTCGTCAGCACGAAGAGCATGCGCGGCGACAAACTTTCTTTATTGCATTTCGCGCTGCAAAAAGATTCTCGGCTCGACGGTCTTTCGCTCTCGAGCAGCTCTCTACCAACACCAAAAGCACGCAACACCAAAGTCACCAAACGGCAGAGTGAGCGAGGGACCGAGTTCTCTTCAACCGATCTTCGCGCATATGTAAAATATATATATATATATGTACGAATGATTGGATCAAAATGCGTTTCTATATTTCGATAACAATCAGTATACGCGCGTGTATGTATGTAAGCGAGAATATTAAGTGTACAGAATGTTGTACTTCATGTATTCTAAGATAGCATATCTTTGAAAACTTAATTACATCTTTTCGTTTTCTGTGTACTTCAAGATATGCGATCTTAGACCTATGATAAAGTGTTCTGTATAAAAATATTGGAAGTCGCGCGTTTTCTCTTTAAATTTCTGCTAAATCGAATCGAATTTTTCAAATTTATAATAAAACTATCAACAACTTTCTAATTTTCATTAAATTAAATATTTTAGTAATTAAATCAAGAATGAAAATTTTATTAAAGCGAATTTCATTTATAATTGATTGAGAAATCAGATTTTGTTTCACTCTCAAAATATAATTCATTAAGATTCATTAGTTTTTTATAATACAAATTCTTATTCGATCTTTCATTAAATTAAGAAAATAATCAACTCCATATTTATTAGCGAATTCATAAGGAACTAAGAGAAACTCGTGTCTTCTAATATACTGTATGTGTGTTGTGTATGTCCAATGCATTCTGATGTGTCATGTACGATATTACATAGAAAAGCAATCATTAATTTTAAAAAATTACATTTATATCGCGTTTCCAAGATTTTTCTCGATAAAATATATCTAAATAAAATTGAAATATACTGATATCTTAAAAATTTTTATGCATAATACAAAGTATCACTCCGACAAATTTTATCACAGAAAATATACGTCTATATTTTACTTTCAAAAAATCACATTTTCGTAAAAAAAAAAAGAAATCGATTAGCATCAGGATGCACAGTATATGTGTAAGTATGTGCGTGCGTGCTTACGTTCGATGGATATTTCGTTGGAAAAGGAAAACGGGAAAGCGCGGAAGGAAGCAAGTCGATGTGAAAATGGTAACGTTGCTCTCACTGTGGTATCAATAATAAGGCGGAAAACGTACGCAACAATCCAAGAAAAAATCTTTCACGTGTTGGCAAAACAACAGCAAACCAACGACAAACGTGTATGTAGGTGACTGCACGAAATATAAATACTTCTCGGCACACGGCACACGATTATCTAACACCAACGTTAGTACCTAAATTCACAGATCTAAGGAAACGTCTCGAGTTCGCTACTCTCCGATTTTTATCTTTTTTGAATATACTTATAGAGTATCTCAAAATAAGATACACATATATTTTTATAAATACTTAACACTGTCTGTGTACAGATTTAGGGGATGAATTCGATATTCTTATTCATTATCACTTGAATTATAGAATCGTAGGGAAATAAAAAATTTAATTTACTTTGCTACTTGTAATATTTAATTAAAAAATAATAAAAATATTATTTTATATCATACTGTATGCTAACGTGTTAAAAATTACAAAGTTTGAAATTTTATTTAAATAAAAAATCAATAAAATAATATATCACGTCGCGAAAAATGTTTTCAGGACAAGAGAGCAAGTGCGTTTACGCGCTATATTATCCAGTAAACTTGCTCATTACGTTTCGCACGTCATTACAATGACGAGTACAAGCATTGTTGATTGCATGCATTCATGCTTGTGCATCGCATTCGTTACGTATGGTATATCTTTATTGGTTATATTCGATTTTGAACGTGCCGAGTTGTCGAAATTACATCACTTTCAGATTGTTACATCCCCTAATCTGCGATAAAATATTTGGAAAAATATAAAACGTCGCTTATTCAGACAACTCCAGAGTATATTCAAACTTAAAAAAAATCGACGCTAGACGTCTCAAAACGTATCCTTATAAGAAAGAAAAAAAAGATAGTACATCTCACGGCAGTGCCTCTGTCTCCCTTACACTTTGTCTTTTACTCTTTTTTTTGTCTTCTACTTCTTTGTTTTTCTTTACTCTTCTCAAATAATAACACGCGGAAGATTCCGACTGGCGAGCATTCTTCGATCACCCGCGAAATTTGTTCACCGATTCGCAATTGTTTCTTATCGATCGATGTCTATTCTGCGAATACATAAAAATATATGAAATAGGTAAAATTCATTGTCCAAATTCATGTACAGAGTTGAGTTTTAAAATTGACAACTTTACAATTTATCATGTATCATTTTGAATCATTTAGATATATTAATGAACAATAATGAATAATTTCTATTAATGCATATAATTCTAAAATTCTAAAAGTTTGGTTTAATCAATTTGATCAATTTACAAATATTAGTAAAAAACTGAACGTTTAATTCACGGGAACATATTAAAGCGAAGATATATTAAAAAAAATAAGCGAATGTATGGCTGAAAAATTAACAAACGATGACTTTCGAAAATGTGAATAGATAGGTCAACATAAGTTTCGATATCCTATTTTGAAATTAAACTCTTGAGATTACAATTTTATCTCATATAGTATGTTTGCGCTATCGGTATTGAGTAAACTTAATTTACGACACGCGATCTCAATAAGCTGTATTTATAACCGCATGTCATATATAGTTAATTATTATTAATTAAGAATTAAACATATATTCGATAATTGATTAAACGGTAAAGAGCGATAAGGTAGAATTTCGAGACACTAAAGGAGCCCGGCCTCTTTCCCGGAGACAGCCCTGAACTTTTTAGCGGATCGATAATAGCCAGTGTCCAGTCTGCGAAGGAAATCAATATGTCGTCCTGTGGCTCCGAACGACAGAGCTCCTCCGCAACGTCGGATTGGTGCCTGGTGACCATTATCACACAATCGCAAACAATCGAGAGCGCTTCGACACGCGTGTCGTATGTCGCTTAATTCGAACGAACATGTCAAGTCGCGTGCTGCAACGGGGGAGGAGAAAGAATCACAATGGTCGTAAAATCGACGACCTTGAATTGGAGTTGTCATCCAGGATGGATGACCACGCGGTCGATGAACATTACATGACGCGAGGAGGACGAAATTATAATAAAGATAAAAGTAAAAAAAAGAGACATGTCGTTGCTATAACGCTATAATGTCGCATTGCGGACACGAGCGGCATTTTTATCTGCACCATTTGAAGAGGATTCGAGGGAGCGAGAATTCGATTCTTAATAAAAATTTGCATAATAATTTACAAGGTAATTTGTATTATCCGGGAAACATTGGAGCGTGTAAGAAATATATAACGAAAATTACTTCTAAATAAACGTTCTTAGGTAGGAAAAATCGCTTTGTTATACTCTAAGAGACTATAATCTTTCTCTCTCCCTCTCTCTGACTTTCTAATGACTTATTCACAATATAAATAATTTTTCGCATAAGATTTAAAAGAAACTCGAGCAAATTGGACGCGTTTACGAAAGAATGATAAAATCAGCGTCCTTGGCGCAGCGAAGCGCAGCAAACTCGGGAAGCATATAGGAACATTAATGCACTGATGTAATGCACTTTTTTTTTTATCTCAGTTTCGGTTTTAAAATATTGACTTAGTCCAAAGTATTTCGCAAATTATCCGCGACATTAAAGCCGTCTCGACGTTGTTCTTAACTGAGGAGAGATTCGCAAGAGAGCCGAAAAATAAAGATAACAGACACGTACTAGATAAATAAAACTCGACACGTTGCGCGGCAATCGATCTAACTGTACAAACAAACGTACAGAAATTAATAAGGGTATTGCCAATTTTATTGACATCGAAGACTGTCAGCCACCTGCTAGACTTTCCAGTTTACATAAACACATACACAAACAATACTGAAGATTAATTGATGAACGATCGTTGTATAAAAATATCTTCCTTATTCTTTCTAGATTTCTCGTTCTCTCATTTTAGATTTTTCATTAATTTATTTTTAATTCCTGTTAACTTGGAAGAAAAAATAGGGAACAAAATTTTCTAGTTAACAAATGCTGAAAGAAATCTACTCAAAGAAAAATAAAATTATCTAAATATACGTATATTATTTTCTCAAAATAACAGTCTCATCGCATTTTAGTAGCAGGTATTTTAGGACAATTACCACATCGATAGAATTGTATATCTTTGAACGTTTAGGAAAAATATGAGACCACGTGTTATCCTCTATGAGTAAGAAAATCTTTGTTTGGTCCAGAATTATCGAGTTGCATCAACATTTGATATTTTGCATGGTCTGAAAATAAAGCCGCGACACAAAGAACAGGCAGCGCGCGAATAACGTTCCCTCCTTCGTACAGTCTCGCTTTTCCATCGCTTTTTTGCGTCTACATTTTCTATCGTATTTATCTGTCGGTCGCATCTCGCCAAGGTACGTGCATTATGGATGGCTCGCGTGTCCTCAACCCCTCTTTTCCTATTCTATGTGTTCCATTCTGTTCTCCTCGTTCCACGTGTTTCCAGACCGGCGCGTCCAGATGGCAATTTCCAATCTCAATTACCCCCCTCAATTACCCCGTCACTGTTTCCCTTGCACTGAATGATAAGCATGAGGAAATCTCATCAAATGCAGAATCATCGAAAAGTTATCGCGAAAGACACAATAAAATAAAAGTCATGGTTGTGGATTTATTTTTTTTTTGTTACTACCTTTTATTGCGAAGGTTTTTCATATTTTCGTAATACGTAAGAAAGATCGGGATGTATGACTAAACGGTTACTCAGTGACGTTGATAGGAAAAATATTTTTTAATATCAAGTATCAAGGGAACGTTTATGAATTGCTGATATGCCGTGCCATCTACATGGACGAGAAAATATCTTTGCACATCGCACATTCTCGCGGGAATCGATATAATTGATAGGAACATATTGAATGTTTCGATCTTGTGAAAAATTACAAGTGGTACGAAAAAAGATACGTTTTATAGCGAATATCTGAAAATATCTTTCACGATTACGATATTTTTAATATAAATATGTTTAATTTATATTAAGAATATATAATATCGTAATATTTACTTAAGCAGATATAATGATAAAATATAAAGTTTTATCCAAAGTATAAAATTAAATTTGATAGACATTAATCATTTTTGATGAAATCTGACATTTATCTATATCAAGATTTATTATAGTTTGAGGAGATACATGTGGGTTATAAGCTTTCCCTTAAACGTATCTACGCATTTAATCAAATTTCACAGTGCGACATCGTACGAACCGGTATAATTGTTCTGACGAATTTTATCGGAAGCCATAATTTCGTTATAATTTCGTATAGGCCTAGTAATAAAAGATAGACCGCTAATTGATCGCGAGAAACACGCCGATCGATTTCATCGCATCAACGATAAGAAAAACAACGGAGGCGTAGCGGGCACGCTAATTGCATTCACATCATCGGTTTATTTTATACATGATGACGTGGGTAGTCGCAAACGTTACAGATCAAGTTAGAAAAAAATACCGATGATTTTTCAACGCTTAACTTCCAATAATTACTTACGAATAATTTATGTCCATAGCTAAAAGCTTCTTCCAAATCGAATCTCATGATCGTGAAAGAAAAATATTGTTTAACCTTTACAAGATGGAGAAAAAACCACGATAGTGAGACAATGTCATGTTTTGAGGCAAGGAATGCAATGAAATAATAAATTATAACAAATCCTACTCGAGAGAGAGGAAAAGCAGTAAAGTTTTAAAAATAGCTTTCGTTCTTTAAAGGTTAACACCGTTGACGATATCCCGCTAGAACTGTTGAAAATGCCAATTTCTTAGTTTCCTATTCTTGTTTCAATGAAGATTTATTTTGATATTATCAGTATCATTAGAATTATTTGTATACATTCACGTATTTTCAATATTCTGCAAACTGTATATTTAATAAAGAAAAGAAAAAAAATGATATGCTTAGTGGAGCCAAAACGGCTACGTTATCGACGTTTTTAGGCAGTTAATGTTTGGGGGGAAAAAAAAATTAATTTTTTTCCTGAAGAAAGTTTAGTTCAAAATCTAATGCTTAAAGCATTTAATATTGAAGAATACAAATTCCTCAAATTATAATAGAAACTTTCATTTTACTAAGAAATTTTTTTAATTCGACAATGATTTTTAGAAGAATTTATTCATGCGGTGAAAAGGTGAAACAATATTCGTTAAACGTCCTTCGGCCCTTACTTTCTGTCCTTGAAACCTTCGTGTGGAAACAGGGCGGTCGGTTGGTTTTAATGGACGCATAATTTCTATAATAAAAAAACCACGATACAATGTAGGACTTTTTACACGATCGATGTAACATACGACAGACAAAAAAACGTAAATGCATAAGCCACATTATGGCGATTCCCGCGAGAATGAATGCGCACGCTTGTTGCCTCACAGCAATTTAAAAAAAATAGCGTCAGGATCGATAAAAATAAAGGTAATTCCGAGAAAAATTTTATTAGTTAAACAATATAAATGTACAAAAAAAAAATACGATCGAGTAAGATATGCGAAGAGCAACAAGATATTTTACTTGGATAATAGAGTAACATCAAAACAGAAATAACATTGTCAAATTTCAACTGTGTAGAGCAGAAAATAACTCGCCATGTCTATATTTAGAATCAATATCAATTTTCCAATATCACTGCCTCCAAACGTTGTACAGTTAGAAAGGAAATGCATTTTCCGGCTAGTCCTGGCAATGAAATCATGTCGCGCGTCCTGAAATTTCCGTGTCTCTTAGTAAAACGCTAAGCAGAAAGGGCAGCGAGGTGAGGGATACAAAATCGTCTCGCAGTCCCGAAGAGACCCTATATCGTCCCTTCGTAACGAATCTAAGTGACCACCCTCGATTTCCGACGCAAAGTGGCAGCGTACCGCGATTAGAATCTCCCGACTTTTCTCTACATTACCACGCAACTTAATGATATAGTATACGAGGGGGTGAATCGTAGCGACAGGGGTTGTTCAATCAACCCCATTAATTTGTGCTACGACCCCCGCGATTGTTAACGGTGAGGACGATGAAGCGGAAGCGTCCGTTAGCGAAGCGGAAATGACCAAAAACACCTTGCACGATACGTTACGACACGAAGGATCCATAATCTACTAACCGATATTTCTTTTTTTTCTTTCTACATCCATGAGAATGTATTAATCGATAGACTATTGATTTTCGTGAGGTTCAATTTGTGTTATCAAAGGTTCTAAATATACTGTCTTTCAAAAACGACGTGAAATATGTAGAACAAACACAGAAGTCTCACTTTATATATGATTTCTGATGGAGTTGGCACTTTTATGACATGAAAAGAGCGCTATGTGTTACTGAAATATCCAAAGATTTAAATAGATTCAGACCTGAAAAAAGGAGGAGTTAAAAAAGGACCGATTTCTGTCCCTTTCAAACAAGTGTAAATAAAAGGAGTAATATTATTTATAGATTTTGACTTGGACGCGATAAAATTATTAAAAAGTTCGTGATGTTTGGAGAACACTTCGAAAATTGACAGAAACTGGCCTCTTTTTAACATCCTCCTTCGTTGGCTCATCAAAATAATTATATAGGAAATACAAGCATGATGAGCAGCGTTACAAAAGTTCTGACATTCTAGCAATGTTGCAACAAGTTTCAACACTAGCAACCAGCTTGAGATTGTTCTACGTAATTATTTTAAGTAGTCCAACAAAATTTATTTTTAATCTGTATCTAGCTAAATTTTTAGATGCTTCAGGAAAATCATTCTGTTCGTATTCAGATGAAATTTCTCTTTTTTTCAATCAAATATTTTTGGAGACGTTGAACCCTACACGAACGCGAAATTAATTTCGTTAGTTTCGAGAGAGATATTGAGATAATTGCAGAGGAATACAGTTGGCCATCAGAGAACAGCTGAATAAAGAAAACGGCGCTTAGGCCACATTTTGTAGGTTTTCGAATTAACGACACCTCCATTTCGCTCTCGAGCGACGTGTACATAGGACGAGGCACATCGGTCAGATCGTAATCTCTCGCTATCATCTCCTTCCGTATATAATACATATATTCTCGCGCGATTAAGTGTGTCACGGAATGTGGCGACGTGGTCGGTTTTACACGCGTGCGGATGCATCAACGGCACGTGGTGATCCGCGGTCGTGCGTATGCGTTTCCGCATCGCATGCGAGTGCACGTAGACTTACGTGTGTGTGTGTACGTGTACTGGTATGTGTATACTGTCGCATATTCGTAAAGCCACCTGCGCACTGTGTACGCGCATGTGTGCATGGGCGCAAATGTATATATACATGACGTGCCGATGCGCAGTGCACGGATTGTGCGGGCGCCGGCGCCGTGGATAATCCAATGGGATGATCTGCCAATCCTTGGAAAGCAGACCGGACCAATGGTGACTGCGAAAGGGTGGTGCCACGACGACTTAATTGTTCTCGGTAACGCGTCGGCAGATCCGCCAAAAATACGATTCGGCATACGTACGAATTAAGAAACGAGATACACATGCTCTCGCGAAGAAGGAAGATTCTTTATTCTACTACTTGGTGAGAACAGGAAAATGTTTGATTTAGAATTACACGCATGATTGATAAAATAATACGCAATAATTGTAAGGTTCACGTTACTGCTAATATTATAAATCAATCATTGACTTTTTTCAAAATAGGAAAAGTGCACGTTAAATTACGTGCGCGTTCGATGAAAAGATACTATGTACTTTTACTGTGTTATTCGTACACAGCGAGATAGAGAGGACAGATATCAGACATCAGTATAGACACGAAGAAAATTTATTTCTTAACCGCGTCACTCGAAAATATAATTTACATCTATTTCGAAGTGACAGCTCTAAAATTTCGAGAGATCATCCGGAATCGCGTTCTAAAATTCGAGATGCAAGTTTAAATGCGGCCTCAATGTATTTATGTAAATGCGATACAGAACGTTCGCTGCTGTCTCGTAGTGCGATGTTACGGCTTGCGTCAGAAGAGTGACGACGACAGGTGGATAGGAGCCGCGGTAATGAAAATAGAAATGGACCTTTAACACCCTGCACCGTTTCATCTTTCCGAAAGAAATGAACGTAGATCTTATTCCCGCCAACGACGCGTCAGACGGAAATGAAATACCGAAGTGGTACTCGCGACATTAGAATCGACTGTTTCAAAGAACGTGAGTCAACGTTTTTACGAATGAGTCACAGAAAAAGTACACTTTTTTTTTCTAAGATAGCATTGTACATCAGTTACATGGCTAGCACAACACGGTGACATGTGAAGCATATCATTTTTTTGCTTTGATGTATAGATATCGTTGAATGTATATAGGTCAAATTAGAGAGAAGTAGCGTAACAGTCGATAAATGCAACCGTGTTTTTCAAATAGCGCTTTTTTCAGAGATAATTATTAATCAGTTTTGAGCGAAGAATTTGAAATTGTTCGATATTCTCGCGAAAAAGAAAAATCGAAGTAGGAAGCGTTTCATCTCATCCAAAGAGTTGAGTCACCTCTCTCTTAATTCAGATTTGATTTTCGGTTTATGTGTAACGAATGGGTAGCAGTGCGAGCGGAAGTGATGTACGAGAGCATAAATAAGCGTAGATTTTTTAACACGGCTCGACGCTACATCGTCTTCGTAAGGACGGCCTTAAATCGCGTTAGAATCCTCTCGATAGGGCCTTCGAGCGATGGCAGCTTACAGTTAAAGAGAAGCTGACATGAGGGACAGGTGGTGCTAAATAAAGACTGGACCGTCGCCAGCACGGCTGCAAGATGGCCGGTCGAGACGTTCGGCGTCGTCGCTCTTCGTCGTCGTGGTCGTCGTCGTCGTCGTCGTCGTCGTCGGCGCTCGCTTACGACACAAATTTACCAGCACCGTTGGACGGAACCGTCTCTGACGTCTACCACGACGTCCGGACTGGTGTTGAATTTCACGTTTCCACCTACATTTCGCTAATTTGAGGACGCGCGACGCGAAGCGAACCATGTATCTACGCCTATGCGTGACGCCGACAACGACGTTTTTGCCAATAACGCGTGTCGACGTGCTAAATGCGAATTTTCGGGCGATACAGCTCGCGAATGTTCTGCCGTGACGAAAAATTTCGCCATTGTTAGCGAACCACAGAGTTGCGTTGCGTTGTATTTATTATTGCACGCAAACGTGACGTCAATAAGATTTCGTCAATAAAGATAATTTCATAATGATAAAGAGCTATTTTTAAATCCGTCTAACGTCTAAAAATATAATAATTTTCATTTTATTGTAATATATTATACGCATTTACGCGATTTTAATTGTTTTACGTTATAAATGCGACGCTTTTAAATATGAAATGAGAGTAATTGACTTTGTTAGAGAATCTAATAATTCGAATCCGTAATTTCTACTACGCGAGAGTCAATTGGCCTTTGCATGGGGCTTCACTGGATCTCGCAAAAAACGAACCCCCTTCGTATGACGCTTCTATATATTCACGCTTCTTTCATGTGATTGCGACACGTTTCTTCGCGAGATGAGGAAAGTCAAGACCCCTCCGCGATCTTTCATTAAGAGGCGATAAAAAGGGAGTTTCAGATTACTCCGTGAAAAAAATTATCGCGAAAAGTGACAATAAGGAGTCAAATTACGAGCATTTCTGCTTTCTAAATATTCACTTTTTCCTGTAATTGCGAAAATAAAAAATTGATAATTTTGGGAAGTTATTGTTGCCGTAGTGACGTTCCTATCATTGATACAAACGATAAATATCCGATAATTAACACGGAGTAAAAAAAAAAAGATATTCGGCGCCATATTCCATTTCGCTCATGACATAAAGCTATAAATATATGTATATATACCGTGTTATTTGAAAGTCCAAAAACCACCCACGTACAACACCAAAAAATACAACACCAATAGCGACACCAAGTGTAGTGTAAGCCTTCACCACACACACAAGGTTATTAATATTATATAGTGGTTAGCGGATCCTATATAGTTTCGATGGGCATCCATATATATTTCGTGAAAGACACTTCGAACCACCTTATCGCATTCCAAGGAGGAATATATCTATCTCGCGTCGTCTCTATCCCGAACTTTAAATCGATGTGTTAGCTTAACAAAAATAATTTCGCTGAATCGATCTCCTCGTCTATTTCGAGTATGTGCGAATTTTTCGACCATACGTCGCGACATGATATTGCCCAGTTTAATTTTTGTTCGTTTATATCACAAGTAAGAATTAATGAAGGGATAGCGAGTTGTTAAGCGGAATTTCTTTGAGAGGCTACCTCAATTGTTGTTACAATCGAGTATATTTTTTACGTTCTCCACATTTCGATGAAATTTTCGTGCGGCAATGAAGAATCCGCCGGGCCAAACGAGGTGAACCGCGATAGGATCGATCGTCGCGCGATCAAAAATTAAAACGCCGTTCGTGTCTCGGTGCCGGTCGATTTCCGGCGGAAAGCCTATAAGAAAAGAATCTCGTAGTCTTCGCAAAATCGCGGCTGCGTCTCTCTTTGTTCAACCGAATTCCAACGTCTCTTCATCCTTCGGCTCTCGGCTGCACTCGGCTTCCATCTATCCATTTCTCGTTCTCGCGGAATCACGAAAAGCGTTTTAAGCGAGCGGACGAGGCACGAGATGTCTGCATGGTCTATGTACGCCGAAAGACTAAATATTTATAAGCAATGGCTGGACGGTTCGTTGGCGGATCAGATACGCTTCTTCCTTGGCTTGCGTTAATTTAACGAAAGAACCTTCTATTTTATAATTTATACGGCTCTTTATGCCATTCACATTCATATTTCATGTCATGGTTCTTTAATTAAAGAGGAAACAATGCAGCCGGATTGATGAAATACGTTTATAGGAATCAGTTTAGCTACAAAGATTCGTTAAAGTGTTTTATAATACCTCGTTCGTTTCGACTAAAAAACAAATGAATCAACGCGAAAGGAAACATTGCGAAAATTCGCATCTAAAATTGGAAGATGCTTTACCCTCGCTACGTTTTAGTATTCCCGCCACCATAGGCAAACCAAGAGAGTAATCATATTGTATAATAAACGAAATACAATATACACATGAGAATAAAAATAAAAAAAACGAATTGCCAAAAAAACATTATTACGAAAATAAAAGTACTAAAGTGAAGAAAAAGATTATATTTAAAAGATTGCATAAGAAAAGAACCGCTCATCGGTAAGAATAAACGAATAATAATAACGTTCTCGTTAATTTCTAATTGCGAACTTATTAATTTCAATAATAAAAAAACCATTAATTCACCGAGAAAGTTACGCCGAAAGTTAGATTTTATTATTTTTATTTTTACTAACCAACGTACTGTTCAATATAAATTGAACATAATATCGTTGTTTTTTTATTTTAAGACTTATTTTTTTCTAATGCATCAACGAGTAAAAGAGAAAAATTTATTATAGAAAACTTGCAGTTTCTCTCGATGTCTCAAAATTTTTAAAGACTTTAAAATGATTTCTTGAATTATTTTAGACCTCCGATATATTCTGAGAATATTTTTCAGGCTGGTAGTAGCGTTATCCCTTGTATTTTTTTTCCGTTTCTGTTTACAATGTGAAGATAAAATTCGCCCACCAGTCTAAATAACAAACTAGAACATTTCGATTTTATTTTATACGAGCGGTAATGTCGAACCGAAGAGGTATCTGTACTGCGATTATTATTGCTACGATTATCATTATTAATATTATGCTTATTAAGAAAAAGAGTGTGAAGAGTGTAAAGATATATAATATTAAAAAAAACTAACACCAAAAATAACAAACAATCGCAAATCTCTCAGCAACCGCAATCATTATCATCACTTCACGTCAGTTTCACTAAGAAAGAAACAAGAAAAAAAACACAGTCAAAAAAGTACGTTAGGAGAAGAAGAACAGGCCGATCCCCGGAAGATCTTCACTATGTACTTCATGGAAAGAAATTCGTAGGTACTCATACGTGTAGATTTTTGATACGTGTGCGTGTGCCGCTCTCTCTCATTCCCTTTCTCTCTCTCTTTCTCTCTTTCTCTCTCTCTTTCACCGATCGCTAATACGTTTGCCCTTTTTTCTCTTTCTTTTTCGTGTCTTTGTCTCTCTTTCGCGTTAATATGGGGTCCTTAGAATGGCCCTTGGCCGTCTCAAGGATCTCGGAAAGAGAACTCTCTGCCCGTCTCCTTACGCGCGCGCGTCAGGATGCTGAAACGTCATATATATGGTGTCTTTAAAAAAAAAGCTCGTAAAATTACTCGACCGTGCGATTCCGTTAAGCGAGTGCCTTCTTTGGCTCTTAAACGTTGCATTATCGACTATTAATTGCCGTCCCATCTCCGATATTCCCGAGAAATTCTTGTGTAAAATTAAATAACTCGTGTGCTCGTTACAAGAATGGATTTCAAAAACTATCCCCGTCATAAAACACAAAAAAATGCTCCGTTTTATTTTCCATTTACGAGATAGCGATTAGCAAATTTAAATAACGGCTGCGAAAATGATCAATTGTTTTGCAATTTGACTTGTCTATTTGATAATTGAACGAGCGCTCGAGAAAGCGAAAAATTACGCGCGAAAACGATTTCATTGACTTGCAGCGAATAAATTTGATAGCCATCGACTATGAACAATCACGAGGATTTTTCCTGGCTTAGGCTATTTTGATCTAGCTACAGTTATACGACATATACGTTCTTAATATTCCTCGACAAAGCACATAAATGTAGACTCACCCGTATTGTCCGGGAAGTACTGCTGGGTAGCCAGCCCGGATGCCTGCAGTGAACGGGAATGCTAAAATCACAAATATAATTGGTGAATCTCAGTTATTATTAATTTTAGACTTCTTTATTAATGTACTTGAAATACTTAATATATTTAAATATTCTCTTGCAAAGTGTCAAAAAATTTAACAATTTTCCTTTTTTGTATCTTGTCTGAAACGCGAAATTTTTCTTAAAATAATATAACTTTGCTATTTATTAAATGTAGAAATAGATAATAAAATGTGATGTAATAATTATTATCATTTCAATTTTATAGAGATATATCTCAACATTCTTTTTAAAAGTTAACCAAAGAAACAAATTAACTAGAGAATTTATCAATTAAAAATGTATAATGATTTAAGAGCATCCTCTATTTTTTTAGCCATTAGATTTTGAAACAAAATATGAAAAATTGTTTTTATTGATATTACATTTAAGCATAATTCATAGCATATGTTCTAGAATTTTATTTCACACAAAGTTCATGGAAAGAATAGTAAAAATAATTCATATTTTTAGTTAGAAATTTGTGTCATATCTTCCAGTAAAGCCATGTTTTATTCATTGATATAATCAATATAGAGCTAATGTCCCTTTAGTCTTGTCGGATCAATATATATAGTATGAAATTATTATTACAAAAATAGCAGGTGTGATATTTTTTAAAGGAACAATCGAATAAATGTAAATTCGCATGATTTATTATGAACTAGAAATCTATGTTCTTTATATTGATGACTGAACAAATCGTCCAATTATAAAAACTCAAAATCGATTCGCAGACATTTGTATATATTTTTTTTCATTATTTTCTAACCGAAAACTTCTATTAATAATTATTTCATAATTGTTGTGTCCTATGTTATTGCGGCGCCGCCGTCAATAGAAATAAATACGTATTAAAGCAAACACATAAGTGTAAAACACGTAAAACATGCGCACGAACTTACGTACTGATGGTTCAATGGCATGCTTGCTATCTGAGAGTGCATGTAATAAACTTGAAATGGCCATGCAATCGAATATATCACGATGACTTATCAAGAATGTTCCGTTCTTCCTTGTTGTTAACACAATATAACTTTTCTAAAGCTGTTGGTATATTTTTAGAAATTCAATATAATTGATACGGTTTCGTCTCTTCCTGTTTTAAAATTTTATATATCAAACAGTTGTGATAATTATAAAAAAAAATTAAAACAGAAGATGTGTGGAATATCTAAATTTTAAAAATAATTGAAAAATTTGGAAAATTTCCATCTATAAAAAATTAAAAACAGCTATTCTTTGTTCTTGTTTTCATTAAGTAATAATGATCAGAATTTTTATCGAAGCGTATTAGAAATTTAGATCTTTCCGTGAAAGAACCAGAATTCTTTCAGCTATATTGAAATTCTAAAAATGGAATAAAAAATATAGAAATGGATATAAATGTAGAAAGTAATTTGCAGTATTGAAAGTAATTGCAAATGTAATAATGTGCACTGGCAGCTAAAACTTGACTTTAAAACGAGTTTCTCACTCAGCATTAAACTAGAGATAATTCTTGTATCAGAAAAAAAGAAAGCCAGACAAGACCGGCACTCGGGTTAACGCAAATTTAGACTCAGGTCTCGAAGCGCCAAGCCATGCTGGCTCAAAGCCACCAAGAGAGTTCGAGAGAGTGATTCAGGGGACACTTCACTATTTGGCTGCTCGTCATTCGTTCTTTTTGTTTCATAACTATATAGTATAGTTTACTTGTACATAAAATTGTTGTTGTTTGTTTCAAGATTATCTCTTAGACAAAACTTCGAAGTATGCCAAACCATTTTCATTTTAAATATTACACAATCTATATTTGTCACAATTAACGTTGAAAATAAATTACGTTGATTAAATGTCTCCTCTGACTTATGTTATACATGATTCTATAATTATCGATGATAATTAAATAATGCGACAGAATTCTTATCCTACATGTCCAAAATGCACGTCACGTATTTTTACAACGAACGAAGTTTTAGATATCTGGCAATGTATCAATAGAGTAAAACTCGTGACTGTAATACGCAAATATCAAAAATACGAAATTCATTGGCAAATGCTACCAGTCTTGTAAATAAAATATACTTACTCGTTTGCAAGTTACCTCTGGGCTTAGCTCCGAGAATGGCTAAATTGACGTTTGCTTTGCGACCATCAATAATGGGGTTGGGATCTTTGCATGCCCTTTCCGCCGCCGGTCTGTCTCCCATAATTACCTACGCATAGATTATATTCATTCTTCGATTAATCGAAAATAAGCCTGAATATGTATTTTCTACGTACTCTACAAATCATTATATTCAAATAGATGATATCACACATTAAATGAAACTTTTATTTTCTATTCAGCAAATATCTTGAAAAGCAAAACGACTATTGTTTTTATTCTTACTTAATATACGGAACTTCAAATTCGCCTCTATGTCCATTTCTGCCGATGTAGATTAACTTTAATTTCGATTTAACTTTATGTCTTTTATTTGGTGTTTTTACTTGGCTTGATTTTTGATTTTTTTCTGATTCTATAAAAAACTATAGATTCTACAACGTTTTCTTAGAATCAGAAAAAAATAAAAGTTAAATTAGAGAAATGAACATTAGGGAGATTGCAGGTAAAGATTAGTTAGAAATATGGGAAAGCAGCAGGTAGCAAAGTATTATATAACATGTTATTAAGTCTCGTAAATGAAGAGATGAATAGGAATTTCAACAAAACCTGGGACCTGGATCTTAGGATCTTTTACCATATATTCATTCTAATTTGATTTAAAACATGCAAAAGAATACCATCTTTTTGAAAGCATTGCTACGGTAATAACGACATTATGTTCCAAGGCTCTAACAAAAATATATTCGCGCATCAAAAACTCTTTTCAAAAAATTATAAAGATTTTTTCACCATTTTCTTATTAGAAAAAAATCTATTGAGTTCTGTGGAAAATATTTTGAATATTTTAAGAAGCTTATCGTCGATAAAATATTTTTTAATAAATTTATATAAACAAAATATTTTCTTAATTAGTTATATATATTTAAATTATTTAATATTTCGTTACATATTAATTTAATAAATTCGAATTTTTTAATCAATTAATAAATTAAAAAATGACCATAAAAATAAAAGATGCCATATCTCAACGTTAGTTTGTCCAGGAACAATGTTAAGAAAGTCCATGAAATTTATTATTATGTTATCAGCATATGCTCGCGCTATAAAGAAACAGATATGAGAATTTATACGACGTTGATGATGCGAAATAAAAGGTATTACGTAATGTGGAAAAGCTAAATTTATGTGCATATATAAAAATAGATTAAACATTTATGATTTCGTACAAAGTCATCATAATCATTCCGCTTGAATATAATAGCTAATCGTATCGACTGGCTGATAGTTACTTTCTGTTTTTATAATTCGGAAAACTACAACAGCTAATGCGAAATGGAAATGAAATTTATATGACTTCGATTTATATCGAATCATATTATATACGAAAATATATTAATACGTAATTACTTACGAAGCCATAACCCCTGCTTTTGCCAGTCTGTCTATCCGTAATGACGACCGCCTCCTCGATATCTCCGTAAACGTTGAAATGTTCCCTGAGACTCTTATCGGTAGTGTGATAGGGCAAGCCACCGACAAACAGCTTTGTCCATGTAGTGTCCTTTTGCTGTGGTGTAGTACCGGCAAGGGCCCCCAATCCTTGCACCAATTCATCGGGTGCTGGGGCACTCACAGTACCTACAGCACCCACAGCGCCCACACCGAGACCCGCGGCACCCGGCATCAGCATCCTCCAAATTTTGGCGAGATCACCGCCGGACGGAACAACGACTTGCTCAATCTTGACACGTTCTTTGATACCTCGGTCAACGTTAATAACGCCACAAGCCGTGCAGCATTTAGACACGGAACACTCCCTATTCTGAAAAGAGAAAAAGCCCATATTAAAAGAAAAGAAAAAGATATAAATTTGATTTTAATAATTAACGAAATCGATTGTTTTATAAGCATAAATTCTTCAATAAGATTAAAATTAAAATTTAGAAAAAATTTATATAGAAAGTTAATGATACAATAGTTACGATTTATATTGAAAATTTAAAGAGAAATAGTCAAATTTTATTTTATTTAAAAAATATTTTTATAATAAAATTTTGCATAATTTTAATTTGCCAAAAGGATTAATCTAAAGCTCTTATTCTTCGTTAAAAACAAATTAATGTTTAATTTTATAAGTTTAAAATGTTATCACTTCATGAAGCATTTATGTAGTAGTAGAAACTCATTTTAAAGAGAACAAAATATTTTGACTGAAATCGATATTATGTATTTTCGTCTCTACACTTCAAAGAGAGTATTCCAGATTTAAATACTGCATGAGAACGATTTTACTTTTTTTCATTTCTTGTATGAAATAGATGTAATAGAATTTTATAAAGAGTGATACTTATATTTTGTTATTTGTTATGCTTTGAGAAAAAATAATGAGAAAATTTATAATAACTCTTAATTGAACAAATTTCATTAAAATAAAATGAACTAATTAAGGTTCAGAATTTAATAAAAAATTAGAGAAAAAAAAATAAAAGTCGTAATGAGCCAACGCAGACATAAGTACGCCAAAATAATAGTTTTTTTTTAAATTTCATATACATTAACTGATAAGTAAACGTTTCGATCACTTTTTTTATCTTTCTTGTATTTGTACTGAGGAAGACTAAACAAGTGATTGAAACGTTTAGCTACCAATTGATGTATACGAAATAAGAATTATTATTTTTGCACACTTATACCTGTGTTGACTACGGCTTTTATTTTTTTTAAATCTCATTAATTATCAAAATGTTTAATTTCCGGTATTGGATGTTTTGAACGGAATAACGCATTATGTAATGCGTTAAAGCCTCTTTAAAATCACTATAAATGACATTCTCATTCGTTTTAATGATGCTTGGTCTACATTGTACTCTCGGAGTAGTGTGTTTGTTACGGGAGGATTAATTTGTGTGTCGCGTTACTGTCTAATTCACCCGCGTCCAATTAAGGGGGCCGCACGCGTGCAGCTTAGAAGCTCTGAAAAGATACAATTCTCACCCCTATGAGGGGTGAAAGAACCGTTGCACTTCGTTATGCAAACTTAATGCATGTATGTGTGCGAGTTTCGTGACAATTAGGTTTTAAGCATGCAACTAAGCCGACATCCGTACTTAACGTGTACGCTATAATGATGTACACGTTTTGATATGTACATGTCAGTATGTATAGAGCAATTGTAACAACGGTAAAAGAAGCGCTATTCATTTTTCTTTTAAAGAATTTTATTTCGCTGATTTATGAAACGCTGCTCACTCACGTTGGCTTCAGTGAAAGGGGAATCATAATTGAGTGAAATGGATGCGAAATTCTCTTACACAAAAAAGAGATATTGCTGCTACTTAGGCGCCAAGCAGAACTTAAAAAGCAATTACCGCAACGTAGAATTACACTAATTAGCTTAGAGACTAAATATACAATAATTAATAAGCGATTGATATATATATATATATATAATTAACTAACTTTAAGCATTAAATTAATTTTTTCAACGTACATTTTCTGTAGAATTACAGCGTAATATATAAAGTATATTTCTTTTGTCTAATTGAAAGATAGAAACTTTGCTTTTATAAAATCGTCTATCTTACGCAATGTCATGAAAGCTTCAAGTCGCGCGAAATTTTTCTTGAAAAGATTTGCAAAAGTAAAATCGCATGCGCGTGAGTAATATATCTAAAATAACTTTCTCTACGTAGTAAATCATGTCATGATGCACAGTCAGCGATAAAACAACGAACAGTATCTAAAACTATAAAAAAAAAAAATATGAAATAGAATTCATGATATTGTGTGCATTTAACATTTAAAAAGTTAATATGTATTTTCAATATTTGAATTTTTTAAAATCTGAACGATATAAAATAATCGGTAACCGATGCACAGCTTGAATTAAAATATCACTATCTTGTTTTGAGATTATATATTAAAACTGGTTTTATTAATTTTATTTATAGCAGTAGAATCATATATATTTACAACAATAGTCTGACGTGAGGAATTAAGCAACCCAATAAATGAAAAAATATTTTACGTCATACAAACGATTTAAAAATTCCGTTTACAATATGCAATGATGCAACACGTATCCATCTACGCTCGTAACTTCCTGCAGTTCAAAGAACGCGAGAAGAACCGAAGGGCTTTCGTTTACACGAAAACGAATCGTCTTCTAACTTCGTCTCATGTGTAGTCACTTACTTTCGTCTACCCTCTCTAGCGTGCTCGAATCGATGACTCCTTCGAACACAAAGGGAACAGATAAAGCTCCCTTTTGCGTAGAAACTGAACCCCTGCATCGTGGAAAATCCGACGGGTCGACAGGACGGTGAAGAGAAGCGAGAGGGCTTTACCCTGAACGATAAAGAGGACTATACGGGCTGAGAAGCAAGGGCAAGGAGGAAGGACCATGACCTCCATCTAAGGCTCTCTCTCGCACTCTTCTCTAAAGAAACCTGAAAAGAGAGCCAGTTTTGCTCCTCACGTAGAGAACGAACCAGGGTCGAGGGAACCAGGTAGTAGGGCATTTTTCGTGCGGCTCGTCTTTCGAGTTTCTGCAACGCGTTCAGCGTCGATAGAAGAAGAGGGAGAAAGGGCCCTTTTTCCCCCGTCACGTTCCTTTTCCTCTCACTCGGCGTTTTCAACACACTCGCTTCTTCTTGCCCGAACATATTGTGTGCGCCGGGCCCTATGGCGAGGGCAGAGGGGCCTTCTACGGGCCCCCCGCCTGTTCTCCTTGCCCATCCCTCCTTCTGCCCTTTCCTACCGGTACTTCGACAGAACGACCGTCGGTTCCCGGTCGAGATCCCCCAAAACGACGGCAGCTGCTGCAGAAAACCGGTGCAGCACGCCGTATAATCATATTGTTGTATTGCCATCGCCGCCCTCTCCTCCTTCACCATCTTTTGCTCTGCCCTAGACGTCCTAGCTGAGTTCGTTCGAAACGTTTACACGAAAAATCGCTTTTCTTAGCTCTACGATTTAACCACGATGAGAGATACTTCCGTGAAGCATTTATATTTCAAATATATTACAACGTAAGGCATGACTGTGTATCAATAAAATTTTTAATCTAGGCATCGTAAATCATCGCAAATTAAGTCTAAAATAATATACAAAGTAATGTGTCGTATATAATTTGCAAGTTAACGATCTTAAATTCTTCTTTAACTACCACTTGTTAGAAAAACGTTTCAAACAAGAATGGATTCCGTTTAAAAAAATCATAAGTGACTTCGAAATCTCGGACGCGATCGTGCGTAAAATTATGTTCCCCTTGACACCATGCAATTTTCTTTTGAAACATTTTCTTAGTAAATAATTCAAGAATAATTTAGGGTTATTAAATCAAGTGAATCTTTATGTATGATGTATCCATATTCAATTTCTATATTACTATAAGATGATACAGATGACTCTTGCAGATCACAATTTATCAAATAAATCCTCTTTTCACTGTAAACAAGGGTAACGTGAGAAAAAAATATTTTTTTAGTTCATATTTTCGAGTTTTGCGGAGTCACATTGTGAAAATGCACCGTCGACTACCAACTTGGCGTTAGTAAAGGCAGTTTCAACCCTTTAGGTAATAAGAGGCACGGATTACGGAGGGTAGAAACAATAGCCGTACGCGGCCGGCTGACTCGTAAGCCGGCGGAAGTACACGGTGTGCGACAGAAATCCTTGACGATCGCGAGACATGAAAATTTCGATGAATTTCCAGTTATATTCACTGACCGTGTTTCGTTGGAATGTTGTTCCAACGAGGTGCACAGTTCGCGCGCAATAGGATCTGTTTCTGTCGAGATGAATGAGGCCGCTATTTCATTTGTGCGTTTTTATCGTACGACAAATGTTTCGTGCCTGTTGATTGGCTACAGAATAGAGAGATCCGAGGACTTCTCTGTCCTGCACACATTTGTCGTATGACAAAAACACACAAATGAAATAGCACCCTGAAGCTCGCAGGATGTGCTTTCTTGTGGCAAAAACTTCGCGGAATGTTTAAAGCGTTCGCGAATACCTACTCGTTGAGAAACACTGGTTTTTAATAGCTCACACGTGGACTATGCGGACACCCTGTGGTGCACGAGAAGAATGTACTTCTCGGACGCGCCGCACTTTGGCGACAAGTTCCCATCGCGACGCATAACGTAGAGACGTCATCGTCTTTTGGTCGTGTCGAGCGTGCATGGCGTGTCGTTCGGCACTGGCCAATTGCCATACGTTTCATGAAAGCACTCGCGAAAATATCCTCTCGGCCAAAGTCACAAAGAAGGCCAATCTTTCGAAAAACACGTGTGACGCATAGTTGTCGTCAGGTTTCGCGAAAAAATGTCGGATATACGCGAGTTAATTGCAGAAGTGCAAGTGAAAAATGCATTAATCTCTAAAAACAAATCTGATACCTCAAAGACTCAGTTTTTCATTTAATGATTGACTTATGGTTAGCCTTAATCTGATGATAATGTAAAAATTGTTTTCTCTTCTATCTGTAGTTAATCATCAAACTGATTAGTGGTGAACAACTGCTAGGTCCAATTTTTCATTATCCGATAACTTGTGATTAAGCTTAACTTGATGTTTTACCCAATGGACTTCATCCACATTATCATAGACGAAGCTCATTGGATAAACCATCAGGTTCAGTCTTACCACCAGTTAACCAGAAAATGAAAAATTGGACCCTAACGTTACTATTAATAAAACCATTAGTTTAGTGATTAATCATGCTAGAAAAACATTATTTTTAATCATTAAGTTAAGTGAAATTAAGTTTTAAATTACAAGTTAATCAGATAATGAAAAACGTCTAAATCGTCGTAATGAGAATCTCCATATTATATACATATTTTTAAATAGAAGTATTTAAGTACTAAATACAAAAGAAAAAGAAATTACTTCTGATGCCTTTAAACTTATAATTAGTAGTATATAACGTAACTTTTCATTGTTTAAATTTTACGACTGTTTACGAAGAATTATATATTTAATTACTCTGCTTCACGCATATTTATATAAATGTAATCAATTTTAAAACGAATTTGTGTATTCCGTTTTTTCTTTCGCAGACTTTACAAGTGTACATCCTACATGTGTAGTTGTCAAATAAATTTCGAAACAATTTCTCTCTTTCAAATACTAATTGGCATGTGTCCGCATCTTTCTGCAAAACTTGTCGCGACAAGTTTATACGTTTGTATGCGAGCCTCGCTACGCAGGCGATAACGTCATTATCAAATTGTTTGCATCTCATGCAGGAACACTTGTTGAAGCACGATTGACAATAAACGTTGTACGTCTGCTGAAAGTTTATATGGCGACGATTCGCGGGCGGGATCCGAAGAAACGTTATGCGCTACTTGTCCGTCGATAGCGTGAAAATTACATGGCTTATATTTTTCTATATCGGAGATATCGGCTAGAAAACAGTACATTGTCGATCACGTGTTAGAATGCCGAAAAAAGAAAGAATTCTCTTTCCATGCTATTAGAGAGATTAACAGTCGTGACTTGATTTTATAAAACGTATACATGTGTATAATTTACACTGGAAAAATTTACTAAATTTTAATCGATATTTATTTGAACAGTTTGACTAAATATTTACTAAATGTAAATGTATATTTATTTGATACTAGAACCATTAATTTAAGTATTTTTTTTTTATTGAGTAATACTTATTTGATACTATTTAAACACACACACACACACAAATATTTATTAAAATTTAGTAACATTTTTTTATTGTATTATATTAATCTTTTTTATTATTTTATAATCAGCTTAATTCCAAACATTCATAGATGTATTTAGAAGTTTCGTTTTTATCAAAAGAGTATAAATAAAAATTGAAGTAACTAGTGTTACTTTGATTCTCGTTATTATTCGGTAGAAACAAGGTAGAAGGATACAGGTATTTTATATGGACAATGGATTCTGTATTCAACTTTTAGGACCTTTCGTAAAATTCATAAAACTTAGCGAACTTCCGAAAGAACATCGAACATTAACATAACTCGACTTAGACCAGTCCCGTTACCTCTCAAGATAAAATGAGCAGAAAAATCACAGCGAACTTTCGCGAGTAAATAACTTCCACGTTCTTATGCAAACTTATGAAATTTCTTTCACGCGCTTTCCACGGAAAAGAAAAGCAGTCAGATGTGATTCTGATTGAATTACTTCCAGAGCATCTTCATGGTTGGCTTATTTTCAATTAACATATGTATTGAGTGAAGATTAAATTAATTTTAAAATATATGTTAATTTTTACATTGTCTTAATTTAAATCTGAAATTTAAGTTTTACACTGAAAAAATACTAAATTTTAACAAATATTTGACAAATAAGAGTTTAAAGCTTGTAATGATCGAACTTCGACCGTTACAGGCTTTAAACTCTTATTTGTTGTGTATTCACATTATACTCTTAATAAATCTATTTGTTGTGTATTCACATATACAGTCTTAATAAATTTATTGTATAATAAATATTTGTTTGAATGGTTTTAAATAAATATGTATTTATTAAATGAAAATAAATATTTGATACAAAAACCATTAACTTGTATCATTTAACTATCATTTAACTATATTATATATCATTTAACTATATTTTTTTTATTGAATTTATTTAATGTATTTATTTAATGTAATGATATTTATTTAATGTAAGTATAAACGTTTACTTACAAGTACTATTCAAAGAAGTATCTATTAAGATTTAGTAAATTTTTTTCAGTGTATCGAAAACGTTTTATCACTAGCTGTGTACTATGAACAATAGGCTATTCGTAACCATGGGTGTCACTCTGAGCAATTTTTCAGCCAGAAACGCTATCACCTGCGTCCGTTTCCAGACGTACTGGCTCGGCAAAATTGTCGGGCACGACCGTCGGGGTTTATTAATAAACATCGGGGAACACGTGCCGGTCGCCCTTTGTCGCGACGATCGGGCCGTTGAACGGGGGTTGAGAGGGGACAGCTGAGAGAAGAAGCAGACCATTTTACGAACGTGCAAGATGGCCACGCGCCACCGCGCAGTTTCGCGGACGGATAAACAGAATTTCCTGCGCACACAAATTCGCGCGCCACGCGATCTTACATGCCACGTACAGCAAAATCGGATTCAGTCGAGACGCCGACGTTTCGTGCCGACTGATCGTATATGTAGATCACACGGGATCCAGGGAAGTGCACGCTAGTGTCGCTCTCGCGAGGTGATGCATCCAATTTTATCGGTGCATCTCAATGTCGCGATATGCAGAGGCGAGTGAGTGAGCAGTGATGACAGTGTTTCCCTCATAACTAATAATGCTTCATATCTTCCAAGGATAAAGCAGCCGCATATAATGGCTACGACCATTGTTATAACTCATCATTCATTTAAATGATTGATTATTTTGCTTGACGCTGTTTGTATTATTCTTTTCTATTATTCCGATAGTTAGTTCTTAATCAATGAGCTTCCGGTGTTAAATCACTAAAAAGTCTCATAATTTTTTATGGAATTCAAATATAAAATCTTATAAATATCGTGAGAAAAATGGTCTAGGATTAAATAGTAACTCTGGTGGAAATTCAAAATTTTTTAGTTAAATCTATAAAATTCTAATTGAGAGAACTATAGAATTCTAACTGATACAATTATTCTGGTAAAAATAAGAATTCCAGTAGATTTTAGTAGAAATATTGTATCAACCAGAATTCCGATTATCTCAACTAGACTTCTAATAAATTCAACCAAAAAGTTCTGATTTGTCCATTTTCAATCAGAATTTTTTCAGTGATATCTCAATTATACAGGAAATAATAGCACGAATATACATATATAAGACCCAATTGCACCAACGTTACTTTAGGGGTGTGCGTATCATTTTATCCTTCTTTATTTATGAACAACAAGGACGAATGATGCATCATGTGATTCATGCTCGGAACGCACTCTAGATTTATTCGTGTCTTATGCTCCAACATACTCTAAAGTCCGATGTCCACGATGCTAGAAATCGGTCCGAGACCTCGGATGAAGAAAGAATTGACCAATCGCATTTGGTCATGTGACCAAAGTGTTTAAATGTGATTTGTTAATTCTTTTTCTGTTCGAGATCTCGAACCGATTTCTAGCATCATAGATATCGGCCTTAACAGGCTCCTACCATAGTTTTTACTTATTTTAACGTGCTCGTTGGAATGAGTAGGTAAGAACTAGAAGTTATGGTAGAAACATGTTGAAGCATGTTGGAGCACGTTGGAGCATGCGACGCGAATAAGTCTTTTGACTTTAATCGTTTCCGTCATAGTGTAATTATATAATTACATCTTTTCTTCTTTGGCTCTTATTAATTTAGTAACACTATAAACTTATTTTATATATCACGTTTGATTTGTTATGTAGTCAAAATGGTTGTTTAGAAAAAAATAATTCCGGTTCATATTTTTGTAAAAATAATTATTTGTAAAATAATTATTTTCCGGTTCGATACAAAAATACGTGACACAAAGGATTAAGTGAAGCTTAGAATTCTCTCTTTTTCTCTTTTTAAAGCTGAGAGAGAGAGAGAGGAAGAGTTTTAAGCCTCGTTTAAAGTTAAAGTAACGTTGATATAATTAGGCCTAATTCGAACAAAAAGAAACTTTTATTTGTATACTTAGAAATTAGAAACTAATCTACACTCGATCTTAACGCCGCATATTTTTATAATTATAAAGCCGCGATGTGAAAATTGCGTGAAGCGACACGCCATAACGATAGCAATTAACTATCATTAATTAACATTAATGGTAGCTATCAACGCTAATGAGCCGCGCAATGCCAAAATTCATACAACGAGCACGATGATAGGCAGCTTTGCACAAGGCATGCATTAAATATAACACTTGCTAACGCAAAACCGATAACTTTTTTACGAGTTATCTCGTAGCCAAGTGTGCTATTTTCAAAAGGAATAACAGCGGATCGAAAATAGATCGATCGAAGAGAGAAGTGGAATCTACCGAAGTTAATCGCATCTCCTGAAAGCAATTACGAAATCGGTACAAATTGATATGAGTATCCAATATATCGAAAATTTCTGTTTCTCTTGTAATAATATTAGGTCTGTTCGCGTTGCTCGAACTTTTTGCACATCTTCGCTTTTTTTCTTTACAAAGCCACAAATATATATATTTATCTCATTTTAAGTGCAAAAATATTTGGGGATTTCATGCAACGCGGACAGACCTATAGTTTCCGGAAGTCCGTTTTTCTAGGGAATTTTCATAAACGATCAGTGCTAAATAATTCGCTCACTTACGTGTGTATCGCACTATGTACGTCTGTCCGTTGCACTACGCCGTGATAATCCCAATAAGCGATGGTACACAAACAGTTATACACCAAGGTTAGGAATCCTTCCGCCTGTGTGGAATCTTCGCGATCTATATGAAGCACGATGCACTTCCGGAAAAAACCGACTATTCGGCTCGATTAAAGAAATACTCGCGAAAACTGCAGGCACCTTTTTACATCAAGGATGGTCGTGTTCGGCCAGTTCGCGTTACAGTCACCACGCGGTGTGAACGGTGGCTCGGTTCTTGTGACCGTGAACGCGTCCAAAACGGAACCGACGCCGATGAAAGCCCACGTGCGAGTGCTAAGTCTTCCGTTTGAGTTGCCGCGGCTACTACACGGCGCTTCAGTTCGCCAGTTTCCTTGCCAGTTGGTCTGCCATCGAGGCTCTCGATTGGCCGACATCTATTCCCACTCTCGTCCACGGATACGTGCGCACGCAAGCAGCCCCATACCCAGGAAACATGAGCGCTGAAATTCAAAAAGCAGGGCCGATCGGTATTTTCACGCGGTACTCGGCGACGCTGGTTTTGAGATGCTTCTCGCGGGCACGGCAGGGTAATGACTTGTTACTGGGTGATCGATTGTCCCGAGAAGCACGTGTGCGCGACGGGGACTTGGCACGATCGTGAACAAGTCGTTCGATCTTTTCTCTTTTGGGGTGTTTGTACTTTTTCTATAGATTTTCTACGCGCCTCCATCATAACTTTGATGATTGACATAATTGGTCCATGTTAATTTATATACCTCTACATCGAACGCACAACTTTCACTTATGATTTAGTCTATCGTATAGATCATAGATTTATAAAATTTATATTTATTTTTTTTATTGATAGAACAATTTTATAAAATCACAATTAGAATTATTATTACAAATTATTGCGTAGAATCTATATCTAGAAAATGATAATATACGAATATCATTTTATCAATTACAACCGAATTCTATTTTTGTCATTCTAATTTCTCTTTCGAGAAAATATATTTATGGGATTAATTTTTCATAATTTATATATCGAAAATGCATCTCAACAAATGAGAGAATATTTATATAGTATTTATTGTGAAAACTGCAATTATTAAGAGTTTTATTATAGAGTAGAAGATCGAAAATATCGAAATATCTTCCTTTATTCCACGAGAATTTCTCTTACGAAAATGCATAACAAAGCGAAGCGATTCTAAGGGATCTACGAGGCGAGGCGGTGGTCCGCGGAAGAGCATCAGCTGTTCGAATTATTATCGTTGCAGACGACGGCAGATGTTCGCTGGCCTGAAACGTTCTCCCCCGAAAGCTTTGAACTCGCTGATCCTTTTTCTTTCGGGCCGGTGAAAAACTCACGAGGAAAGTGCACCTTTTCAATGCGCCTTGTACGAACATTACAAATGCAATACAAACAGAAAATGAATGCATATTATCTTGAATTAGAAAATGCAGGATATCCGGCATCCCGCATTCTATAACGACTTATTTTTTTAAACTATATCAAGAATCTTAATGTTAATTTTCACTTTTGTATATTAAGTATCAAATACATAAAACAATAAGATATTAACAAATTATAGTATCTTTTTAACAAACTTATAAAGGCTTATTATATATTTATGGTTTCGGAAAAATGTAAATTTGTTATTTTGTTGAATTAAAATAACTTTTCTACAAAAGCAATTCTTCTATGTACAGTTTCATGAATTTTATTATATTGTCCTCCACTGAGAGAGAGATTTCATGTCTCTCATCAGTAAAGACCTAGGTTTACGATTATGAAAATTAATATGAAGAGTAGTATTGTCCTCCATGGTGCTTCTTATACACGTTATGCAAACAATCACAGTCGTAGATAGTCGTAAGGAGTTTTATTATACGGTGCTTCCGGGCAGGCAACCAGGCAGCGATAATTCGTAGCTGCCCAGCTACGTTCCCTTTGATGCCAAGGATAGACGAAGCTCGGGAACGTCGCGCATTGTTCGAAACCTGCCGTTACTTACGTGTGACGGAATATAGGATATCATCGTCCGTCGCGTTCGCGCTCGAAGGAGACCCCATAGGTTCATGGCACGCGCTGCCAGCTGCCCCACAGCTGTCTCTCCTCTGTCGTCCCCCATATACGAGACCAGGGTTCTTACCCAACCGTGGTGCATTTACCACACCGAACGAACCGTTTCGCTTCTGTGTGCACGACGCACGTGCGTACGACTCGGCAATATTTTATTAGCGTGCACATTGCGACGAGTGAAGCACCCTTTCAAATCCTAAGAAACGAATCTTGAGAAGTACCTGATCCGAAAAGTCCGTCCAAATACTCTGAATAATTTCGCAAAACTGCCATAAAATTACAGCTTTTTTAACACACAATTATTAAACATTAAACAGGCGATATTTAACTATAGCTTTGAGAATTTCTGAATCTAATTATATTTTTATAAAAATATTATTTTATTATGGATAATAATCATCGAAATAAGATATAATCAAATATACTCTTTAAATTTTTTGAAGTAGAATCTCATTTTAAAGAATGAACATTCCTCTAGTTTTCAAAAAGAATGGCAGAATGTTCAATCTTTAAGAGTGAGTAAGACTCTACTCTAAAATTTAAAGAATAATATCCAGTAGAGAAGAGTTCTTATTCAAAAGAATCTATTTAAGTATCTAAAATGTATATGATTCGAACAAATAATTTTTTACTTAAAAGTTCAAGCTGCTATTTCCTATGTGAAATATATATGCTGAATTGCGTATACGGTATCACTGAAAGGTGGGACCATGGGGCTCTACATTTGCGGTTTCCCATCCGGCTCGACCAGTGCATTCTCGCAGGAAATAGTCCTGGAGTATCCTAGAGGATACAGGGTTATTGGGTTTCGCGTGGAAAAAAAAAACGAGATCGCCGGTAGCAGAAAGTGAGTATGAGGAGAGGATACGAAGAGACGACGCGTAAGTGCTTGCACGAAAAATAAAAAGGACTGTGAAGGGAGAAAAGCGAAGTGCACACGCCAAGAACCGGAAATCCCAGGGCGTTCAACTCTGACACCCGGTATATATTTAGATTTAAAGAGACCCGATCTAGTCCGATTTCATAGATATATGATGCCATTAATCGATAAAATATCTCGGTCTTGAAAATAACACTAAATCTTAGCCTGAGAAAAATGTCTAGTTGGAAATGGACGGACCATAAAATTCTGATTATATTAATTAAAATTTCGGTTATTATAACTAGAATTCTATTACGTTTAACCAGAAAATTTTGAATCGTTCATTTTTAACCACAAATCTAATTAATCCAACCAGACATTTTTTTCAGAGTATACAATATATTCATCATTCTGTCCACAGAATTACGTATTTGCTCGAAAGTTAAAGGTATATTTTATAGCAGTCATAATCTAGAATAATAAAAAATTACTACGGTCTGCATTCGTCGTTGCAAAAGATATAAGATTATGAACAATTGTTAAATCGCATCGTTAAAACGTTATCACAATCGTGCTTAAACGTGATGTGCAGAAATACGTTACACAAGTAAAATCGCGAATTTTACGAGGGAATGACATATTGAAAGGACGTCGCCTGGCAAACAGATTTTTCTTAATCATTCCTATGGTAATTCGTTCAAGAACGTTTTAGAGATATCGTTCTAAATGAAGCTTATTACGTGAGAGCCATGTGTTTTGAAAAACAGAATTATTTACGACACATCTGAGAGAAATGGGCATTAAATCGGCCGGCCACGTGGCGCTCGATAGCATCGTCGTTTTTAAAGAAAACTTAGCACTTCCGCGAAGGAAGCTGATCATTTCCTACATCGTGTTTATTGCACAATCGCGCACGCAATGCCGGCACGGTTCACCCACATAACCGCGCCGCGAACCCATGGAATCGCCGGGCGAGCGACGTATCGTATACACGCGTCATGCCGAGAGTGTAACGATCGAGGGAAATTACTGTAATCGCGGCATGTTAGAGTTTCGCGATTGACTCACCCGCCTATAAAGCTCCCGTCTTTCACACGCACTTTGGGACAGAGGCACGCGCGACTTGTTGAAACCCTACTCGCCGCTCGACCCGGCTGTGTTAAAAGCGAAAGCGCAACGATGACAATAATTAAATATCCGGGTACACGCATTTACATATCTTATCCGCACACTTTCTGTACTTTTTCCGCATCTTTAGCAACCTACATTTTTTCCTGGATATGCATTATTTTATTTCGCAATTTTAACAGTATCCCTTTAATTATGATGTAATAGTCTCTTTACTTAGAATATGACAATATTTTTTATTAACGATATCTGTATCACTTTGAAAATGAAGATAATATATCAGGATATATTTTCTTCTGTATTTCTGTACATTTGTTCTTGATTTTCACTTTGCTTATCATGAATTAAACGTCGATGCGCGATTTAGATGAAAGTCTGCCAGCTGAAAAATTACGCGCGAAAGCTGCAAAGTACCGGCGTCTTTAGAGACACAATACCAGCGGTTGGCGGCCTTCTCGAAATAGATGAGGAGCCCAGCCCTCCAAACTCGTCCGAAAATAAAACAGGTTTCTTCCTTGCGAACGACGACGTCCAATTGGTTGGACTACGACGGAACAGTCATTTATTTATTATCCGTATATTTTCGATAGTAGTGTCGTGCTATTCACGCCGATCAACGAAACTTGAACACCATTAGCGGATTATCGTTTTATTGATCGGTTCACGCAAAATCTCTAACAACTGTGTAACTTCATGAGCAATTGTTCAAACAAGTTACATATGTAGAAATTCGTATTATGAAGGATATGAACTTCTCATAATAAACGTTTTCTCTCTCTCTCTCTCTCTCTCTCTCTCTCACTCGTGGAGAGTTATTATTTTTACACGCATCTTGAAATTGTCTTCAATAATGTTATCAGTTATAGATCAAAATTGACCTGCAGTGACGTGATCTAAAAATTTGGATTGATATAATTATTCAAAAGTTTTTTTCTAGCAATAATAATGTAAATAATTACCTAAAAAAAGAATGGAAAAATACGTTATGCACAGTAGTTTAAACTTCTACCTACTACAGCAAATAATGTCTGATTATTCGTAACTTTCCGTAATTTTTATTCGATACAGAACGTTTATACATAAATGCATAAAACATTACTCATCCAATTTGTACGTATTTTCTTTCAAGATTGTATTTCATTAACTTTAAATAATTTTTCCATACAATAATTAAATCCGTATATAAGAATTATATACTAATCATAAATAATCATTAATAACATCATATAAATAGACTCTAGAGTGTTTATAAGAAATTATATATTAAAAAAAAAAAACAAATGCGTCATATGAAATCTTCTAATTGTAAGGTGAAAATTACATTTAAATTGGTAAGGATGCCATAAGTAAAAATGCAACTAGATAAAACTGACAGGCAATATATTTCAATAATTGACAATACAATTTGTATTTCTATTTTTTGTTGATTAATGCCACAAGGTTTTCGTAAATAATTACCTTTTCCTTACAAGATGAATATTAAAAGTATAATATAAAAAGAAAACTTTCTAATAGAGAAAGAGTTTTTAATTCATATATATATTGATAATTTTTTATAATTAAAAAAAATGTAAGAAAAATGTGCTTACTAATGTATAAAAAATAAAATTATACATAGAAACTAAAAATTATAACAAAAATATTTCGGTTTTATCAGAATTACAAAACGAATTATATCGAGCGTTTTTAAAAATTTTCGAAATTTTAGAACTTGAAAATTAATTATAGTGCATCATAATAGGTACGTAATAAATTGCAATCTTATAATATATATAAACACACTATCAGATTTTATATAAAATTAGCTTAAAATTTATTTTATCTTTGTATAAGTAATTTTTTAATTAAAAATATATTCTCATTTTTATAAACTCATTAGACACGATCTACTTCACAATTTAGTAGACGTTAACGAGCTTCGTATAAAGAATATTATTTTAGGGGTGTAAAACCGTCGCTGATATTTAATGGTGGATATCCAGAAGGATACACTCTGTTATAATCCGTGCTTGCGAATTCATTTGGTTGATCGGATGGGAATGGCGCGGAAAGAGATGGATTAAAGCCTTGGTAGACATTATATTTGTCGTCTTGATAAAAATTAGTAGGTTGTTCATACGGTGCATTGTAATTGATCTGACTGTACGGATGCGATGTTGTGAAATCCACGTGGTGTATATTCTGTGGATACCCACCATAATATCCCGGGAAGATATGATGATGGTGATGATGGTGGTGATGCGTTGTATTTGCACTGTCAGGTGAAATTGTCGTAGTATTTGGTCTCATAGTAGGTTTATCTGATGTTGTATCATCTGGTTCCTCCGTCGAATTCTGAGCTCGGCGAAAATTCGAGCTTGCTCGCAAATCATCGGCATTCTCGTGAAAATATTCACGCTCTCTGACTGATCCTTTCACGTTGGCGCGTCTCCGCTGACCCTCTTTGCACCCGCGTATCGTATTCTAGTGAAATTTGTTAATAATACTTGTTAATAATACAAGAAAAAAAACGGTTTTGCTGAAGTATCTAAAAATGTAGCTAGATACAGATCTGAAAATAATTTTGTTGAATCACTAAAATAATTATGTAGAACGTTGATGATAATGCTGTAACAAGTTTTAACATTTTAGCAATTAGTGTGTCCTACGCAATTTTTATTGAATCACTGAAATAATTATGTAGAACGTTGATGATAATGCTGTAACAAGTTTTAACATTTTAGCAATTAGTGTGTCCTACGCAATTTTTTTGATGATTCAAATAAAATTGTTTTTAAACTTGTATTTATAGTTACATTCTTTCCGTGCATGAATTTGTTAATATTATTTGTTAATAACATGAATTAATATACAAAGTCACAAATCAAGTATAAATAAATATATTTCTATGAAAGAATCAGAATATAATATAATACGCAATATTAAATTGATAAAAAAAAAGCAGTTTTCGTTGCTAGAATATTATAGAAATGTTACCTTTTATAACAAAGTTATGTTGTACGCGCCTTAAAACAGAAGCGAAGTAAAGTGAAGGAATATATTTTTTATGACGAGATTAGCGACTACATGCATGACTTTATACAAGATACTGCTCCGTTTAAGAACCAATACTTTAACGCGCGTGTTATCTTGACACGTATACATCATGGGCCCAAATTACAGGCGCACACATCTAGTCGTTTACGCGTGGGAATTACGAAAGGCAAATGAAGCCTTAATCATTTGTCACAAGAACACCTGTCGTACACTATGTTATTATCTGAGCATACGCGATAAGATGACCTGTTCTCGCACAAATAGATCCAGCAGTAAACCTAATACGTGTCGGCATTTATCGGATATAAATAATACAAAAACTTTAAAACTCGCTCTAGAATTTTGTTTAGGAACTTTGCTATAGATTAAACAAACGTACACTGTAAGGGCAAGAATACATGACAGACAAAGTGCCGGCCAATTGTTGTTCAAAGACCATGGGAATTTTTGTATATAACGCACATAGGTTTTATATGTAATGACATAATCTTAATTAAATGAAATTATTTACAATGCTTTAAATATGCTTAGTATAACAATAGTAAATTACTCGTCAATTTAATTTGTAATATTACGTATATTCCAACTTGATTCTAAAATTGTATTTCTGACAAATAATTGGTACGGTTTGAACTGGAAATTCTGAAGATTCACAACAGTATATTATTAGGCATCAAGACTCGATTGAATACGGGGTCTTCTTCATTAATTTGAACAATTTTAATTGTTTTCTATAAACAATACACAGTGACGGCCGACATTTTATTTGTTGTGCTCTTGCTCTAACAATAAATATTAATAAAAACAAATATATTACTGATACTTTCGTGTAATTAATTGATGATATGAGTAATCAATGTTGGAGTTTATCAGAAAGCACGGTACTCTCTTTGTTGAGTGAGATGCACATCAAGATAAAACGTCGCGTGGCTTTCCGCTCTGATTTCTATTTGCTCATCGCGGCGCGAGCCGAGATCTATTACATTCTTACCTTCTCTTCCGCGTTTCGATCAGCTTCGGCTCGCAATCTTATGCGATCATCAGCCCCGTTGCCCACGTTGGATGTCTCTGCATCTGTATAGTCTTCATTATTTTCCGCAATATCGTTCGGTCTATTGTCGAACAGGTTTATCACTTGCGGCGTTAAATCGTTATGCGACGTCTGGGGTTTCGCGGCGTCAATCATCGGCGCGAGTCCGAAGGCACCGGGATAAATGAACGGATAAGGTAGCAAGGGAGCGTACGGATATTGACTATAATAGGCGGCGAAATACGGTGAGGTTTTGGAAGAACCTAGATTTATGCTGAGCATCTGTGGCATCTTAGCGATATTCTTCATAGTGGAAGATGCTGCGGTAGCTAATCCACCGAAGCTGAGACCAGTTAGAAAGGCTAAACTACTTAAAAATCGCCCTTTCCTCTTATCCATGTCGCTGTTTATGTTATCCAGACTCCTCGACTCTACCACTTTCGTCGGTTTGCGTTTCGATAGATTGAGATTCTTCCAAAAGATTCCCTTCTCAATTGTTGCATGACTGCCGTTGTTTCTTTCGAGGAGAACGGTATCTTCTGGTTTAGCGACCTTAGTCGGAAGTGTGTCACAATACACCTCTGCAACAAAAAGAGTCGTTGGAGTCGGTGAGATGAATTCAGACGATGTAGCCGCAGAATCGACATTGAAATATCGCTCGAATGTCGAATAGTTGTTTACCACTACAATATACAGCGAAGGCGGTTAAAACAATGATGAGGGAACCCATCGTCACCGCGTCGTGATCGGAACGAAAATGAGGTGACATCGCTAGACTGTCCGATGAAATTAAAAAGCTGCGGGTCGCCCCCATGTTCGATTGCGAGAAAGTGTGTTTGTGGCAGGTATCGTTATAACTATGGTCAATTGCATCGATCTAATTGTAAGCTTCCTGATCGTGGTAGTTACGCCTCTCAAAGAAGAATGTGGGCTATTGATGTAGGATACTCGAGATTATTTCATTGTACTCGACTACTTTCAAAACTTTCATATTCGGAGAGATCTTACAAATCGGAGTAAACACTTCATTAAAATTAAAACAGTATTTGTTCTAATTATGTACATTCTAAACAGAAAGTTTAATACATTACGTAACTTTTTCACTTTTGTTTTTTTTTTCTTTCGCATTATAAATATACTTAAAAATTTTTTATAGAAAATTTTACAGAAACAAAGTGTAGGATCAAGCTATTTAAATCAATTGAGTTACATGTTTCAATTATTGATATAAAACATTAGAAATTATTTAACGATTATTTTCACAGTTACTTTCAATAAGCCGACATCGTACATTTTATATATTACGCTCATTTTTGCTTCACTTTCACTTTTTTTATTGTTCCCAATATTTATAATATTGACGCAACAGTGGACTTACGTTAAACTTTAATTCATTGCTGGATAATCTATCTAGTACCACACCATTGTAACTGTTGACTGATAATACTTTGTGAGAATTCAAATAAAGCGCCAATATTCTCTTCGATGCGCACGCGATCCTGTTGATTCCGCCATGAGGTATTATATCTGGTAGCATCAATCTTGAGACAGAATGGAACGTTTCCTGGACAAAAAATAAATGAACCCGACGAAAATAATTCGAATACAATGAATTCAATTTGGCATTTGCAACTTCGGAAAAGTAAAAGGCCCGTGCGTTTCTACGCGAACATTATCTGCGTGTCATTATCGGCACTATCGGTAAGAAAGTTTGTGTTTAATCTTTACTTTCTCTCAATCAAGCTCAAAAGAATCGATTTCTGTCGGTAAAGTGAATGGAGATACTGAAATAATTTTAGTATAGTATATCTCTTTTTCTTAAAATCATATTGCGCTAATCAAAGCAAATCCATTTCATTTTACACAATGCTTAATAATAAAATTTAAAATATTACTATTTGTGCGGGAAATACTTGTGATAATATTAAAGAATAAGATAATATTAAAGAAAGAAAATATTAACTATCGTTTATTCACATTGATGTAAATAATTTCTCGAATTATTTACATCATTTAGTGTTCATTATGCTCACTTGGTATATTTGTAGATAAACCAATAAAATTTCATTTGCAACACATACATATCAGGCAAATTCAGAGATTGCGATGTGGAATGCTCTAAAGTTTTCGTGAAGAACTTGGAAACACCACTGGAAACGATATCGGAAGCCATCCTTTGAAGTAGTGACATAATTTGTTTAGACGTAGACATGGACACTGATATCGATCAATGAAAGACAGAAGTGTGTGACAAGCAGGTGAAAATTGCAATGTCAAAGATATCGTAAAAAGAAATTTATTTTTTTAATGTGCTTCTTAGAATAATATGTGTAAACATAATTTTCTATTTATATTATTTGGTAACCTAAGATCGACGCATATTTAACATTGTGTTTATTTCCGAAATAATGCGTCTTAGGTGATCGATTATTTCTTTAATGTGCCTATTCTTTAATATCACTTGCTGAAAAAGAAATAAGCTCCATTTCTTATCGACATTTAATATAAAAATTATGTATTAATGTAGATAATATAATCTTATTCTTGCCTCACCTCCATAATTTCCTTCCTTTCCTCACAACTAAGTCTGTAAGCTTCCGAAGTCTTTTTTTCATCAGATTTCATATCCCATTCCTCTTTTAACGGAATTAAACTTTCTATATGCGTATATTCCATTCCTTGCAGTTGACAATTCTCGTTACATTTTTCATATATTAATCTTAGACGTTTAAACATTATTTTAATCATTTCCAATTGTTCATAGACTTTTTTCTTTTTCTCATTCGCCATATTCGCTCCTTGTGCAGTACCTACATTCAAAAATAATGTATGTACAAAAAGATGTTATTTGATGATACTGTAATTGTTTAGTTAGAAAAATAACCATTGGGTGGTTGAAGGACTTTGAGAGTTTGAAAAAGCTCTAAAGTACGACTGACGATTTCCTGTACAGATTCTTGTCCAAATCTACATAAACTAGCAGTATTGAATTCCTTAGTTTGCTGTTGTCGCGGCGGTGGTTGTGTAGGTGGTATTGGAGTCTGTGGTGTTGTGGCTTGATTATTCGTTTGATTATTCTGTTGAACCATCGCAGCCTGTTGCTGCTGCTGCAATTGTAATTGTTGCTGCTGCATCTGCTGCATTTGTTGTTGCATTGCTATAGACTGTTGTTGTTGCTGTTGTGCCAAGGTTTGTTGGGAATTGGGCATTCCCATGGTATTAGATCCAACAGTACTAACCATGCTAAATTGTTGAGAGCTGACTATGTCTAAAAAACAATAGTTACTAATTGATTTCTAGTTTATAATTTGTTCTCAAAATGTTATAGACATTAGATTCACAAATATTTCTATAGATGTCAATCCTTTAATCAATCAATCTGTTTTACTTTTCCCTTATATTTTAGTCTTTATTTTTTAAAATGTAGCTTTTAAACGAATTAGAATTCATAAAAAATAATCTATTATTTTTATAATAGTTAAAAAAATTGATATATACTTAATATTGTATATGTACTTAATGTCTGAAAAATCTAATTTGCGATTTGAAATTACTTGAAATTATTAAAAAATTTTGCTCGGAGATAATGAGTTAAAATGCGTAAGATTCTAACTTTGAAGATGAAGTCATAATATTCTAATTTATAAACTAATTTTTTACATAACATTGAGATATAAGTAGACAGTACTATCAATCAAAAGTAAACAGACATAAAAATAGACATATATCCATCTCCTATTATTTACAAATTACATACAGCAATATAATTAGATACACATATTGACATACGAATGAAAACGTTACAAATAGGAAAGGAATTCTTCAAGTACGTACTTGGTTGCTGTGGCATCAAACCAGGAACCATTTGTCCGCCACCAAACTGTGCGCGCATAGCTGGCTGCTGCACACTGAACCCAGATAGAAAAGGATGTTGTTGTCCAGCCATGTGTGCTGTCTTATTTATAAATAGTACTTGTCGATTGATTAATAAATCCACTATAACAGGAATCAACATACTCAATTATCACAAAAATTAACGGTCAACCAATATCTATCATTTTGAGGTTATATCACGTTGCATGTGCCCGCCGGGTGTAAATTTAACTTGCAAACATTATTTTTACTAAGAAAACTTTGCAATTAATTTTATTAATTCCACACTACAAAATAATTTATATGAAAAATAAAAGAAAATCTGTCATGCTGTCTAATTAATTATCAAATTGATATCGAATTTTTCGAATTTTTAATATCGTTGAATTACCTGATTAATATTGCTAATTCGACAAGCGATATCACGTTATTTACAAGAAAATCATGTGGAAGTCTTTCTCTTCGATACACGCGTATGAAAAGCCGTCAAACAAACGCGTCTCCTTTTGTCACGTGAGGAAATTGTTGAATCAGTTGAATGCATCGCTCAGTGTATTCACGCTACACAAGCAATACAGTTAGTTATTTTTATCATCGCACTTGTATGCACTTTGTACTTTTTCCATTTGCAAGCAACAAACGATTCGGCAATGCGATATAAACTGATAAGACGTACGTGTCCTGTATTTATAAATGCATGATAATATGTCGATATTTCATCGACGCGACGTATCGTGCAACAATACCTACTACTGATAAAGTGTATTTCTGTATCTGCTCTATCTAGAGATTTATTCTTTGGTAAAAGAGCAGAGAGATAAACCTGAAAGTAGACATCCCGGCCTTTTTCATGTATCAAACCTCGTAGGGTAATGTCCACGTTTTTGTGGTTCTTTTCTATACTATTACGTGAGTTAAACAAGGACGAACGATCAAAGTTGATTATTTGTCTTTATCTAATCCACGTAATAGAAAAAAACCACAAAAACGTGGACATACCCTACGAAGTTTGGTACATGAAAAATGCCGGGATGTCCACTCTCAGGGGTTGCGTTCCAAAATTCAACTCTGTCAACTCGAGTATTATTTTATCCTTGTTGGTCACCGAATGTTGAATAAAGATAAAAGATACTCGGAGTTGACAGAGTCAAGTTTTGGAACTCACCCCAGGTTTCTCTCTGGTAAGAGTCTGAACATATAAATATGGCAATATTTCGTTCTGTTTTGCAAAGTATATAGGAAACACTACGCTTATGGCACGCTCGTTTTCAAAATATGTGGTTATCTAAAGATTAAAGGTTATCAAGAAATTCATCAATGAAATTCATTCGTGAATTTCCTGCTAACCTTTAATCTATTAAATAACTATATATTGTGAAAACGGGGCTTAGAGATTCCGAGTGATGCATAGGATTTAGCGGTCATTGCGAATTTTTTCTTCCCGTGCAATTCTTGTAAAATTAACGAATAATTTTTTTGCTTAATAAACGATAATTATCAAGAGCTATAATATAAACTAATAATTTCCTTGAATCTACGTTCTGATATTTTCGCACAAAAAAGATTTCGTGGGAAGCGACGTTCGAAGAGGAGATAGGGTCAATGCACAGGGAGTTAAGGTGTGGAACATAACAGTCCAATTTGTCGTTCTCCGGCAACCTCGTTCGTTCGTGCGTTCATGCGAGCTTAATTTTTTCCGTCAGTATCTTCCGCGACACAGCCGCAATCGTCGCGGATGCGTGCTTGTTCGCGCCACTTTCTAGTGAGGAGGACTAATTCACACGTGCCGCACTCAAAGAAAATCCCGTTAGCTTACAATTAGTAGAACAATGTCAATAAGCTGGTTAACGATTTTCCTGTTGTTGGCGGATTTTATTCCGATAAATAACGATCGGTCACCTGTGTGTAGTATTGATGCGGAAGATAAAGAAACAGATGCTGATGCGAAAGATGTTAATCTTCCAAACGAGGACCTAATTCGTTATTTAAATTTGATGATTTTGGAGCGTCGATGGAAACTTTTTTTCAAGGAGAATGGATTATTTGATCGATGCTTTATCAAAGATTGCTAAGGTTCGATCATTTAAAGAGAATCTCGCTTCAGTCAGACGTTTATAATGGCAAACGTTTATAATGCCACGCAAAATAAATCTGCTTAGTTACGAAACAGAATTTCTACAAAAAGGATATTAATTCTTCCAGTGAAATTTTTGACAATTCATCAAGCAATGGAATTGGAAAGAAAAATTTCACTGTCGAGCTATACAGGACGTTTATATATCGAGGATGAAGGAGAATATTCTTTCATATGCGTGTACATCTGGGGACAAAATGTTTATTTTTTCGAGTAAGAGATTTTTCCAACATCGTAAGAGTAGTTCGCTTGTTAACATCGACGGCGATACTCTTCGTAAATTAAATGACCCTATCATTCTTGCAAGTAATCGACTCAATATTCTGGCTATTTTAATTTTAAAAATCGGGCATGAGAACTACGATATACGTAATCAATAAAGCATTGTTTTAATACGTGAGCAACAGACAGTTGACAATAAAAATATTGAGTGAATGTGGTAGCAATATAAAATTAATATTTAGTTAAATAGACGAATTAGGGGTGCGGTCCACTTGACGCTACAAATGCTTCGAAACTTTTGATTGACCAAAAATGTTATTAACTGACCAATCAAAAAATGCTTCGAAGCTTTCGTAGCATTAAGTGGACGTAGCCTAAAGTAAGGTATGTAGAGATTGTAACGAAATTATCGTATATATTTTGTATCGCATAAAATTTGATTATAGCATATTACTTTCTCGATGATTTATCTAGTTTTAATTAATATTACTTGCGATATTATTTATATACGCTTGTATTGTTTAATTGTATATTTACACAAATAGTAGGTGAATATAGTGAATATAAGAGGAAAATTCAATATATATATTTTTTTATTCACTATTGTGAATAATTCTGCAACAGCAATTTTATTAAAGACATTTTAAAATACACAATAGTTTTGTCATTAACATAATTTACAATGTGCACAAACAAATTTTACAAACTCGGAAGCAGTAACAGCTATTTAAAAGTCTGTAACATCCATAGTGTAATGAAGTATTTATGATAGCATAAAGAAGTTTTTATCATAAATAATACAAACTAAAATTATAAAAACGTTTCTCTTTCATGCAAGTAGCTTATGCTTGACGCTTATCATTTTATAGCATACAGGATATCTACAATCAGTTACACTTTTCTTCGATTACAAATAGATACATAGATACGACAAAATTATTTCCTTGTAATGAATTTTATAATAGGTTTAATTAAAGTGTAAAATTATTTTGCGAAATAGTTTTTTTAAAAAAATTATTTTAATTCTTAAATATCGAAAATTCGTGAACTTTGTACAAGAAATATTTTATCCTGAGATTTCTTTGAAGAATCTACGATTGGAAAAATATGTAAATGATTAAGAATATCCGATATTATTGCAACAAATAAATTATAAAAGAATTGAGCTTAAAAAGTTTTAAACATCTAATCCATTGCATTTTCGTCGGTAGGCTGTGTGAAGTCTTTCATTTCATTTTGATTTGGAAAATTGATGGGTGAGATTTTATCTACATTTGACAAAATTTTTGTTGGATTTAGTATTTTAAAAGGCGGTTCCTTTTTATCAATTGTAGCGACATTGTATTCATTCAAAGATTTCGAACAATCTGTATCTTGAGGTACTTCTAGCAGATCTATCTTCACATCGAGTGGTTTCTCTTGAATTTTTTCAATTTTAGATGTAAAATCTTTATTGGCTTCATTTTCGTTTGGCAAATCAATAGGCAATAATTTATTTACATTAGACCAAATTGTAGCTGGACCTTGCCCTTTAATTGGCAGTTCCTCTTCCTCCGCTGCGGGTGTAACAATATCGTAACCCAATTGTGAAAAGTCACCGTTTTGAGAAATTTTTGGCACATCTGCCAAGGTTTCATCGAATGGAACTTGCACTTTCATTGGCGCGATAAAATTGTACGTTCTATGTTGATTGTGTGTATTCTTGGACGATCCAGAATGTCTGGGACTTGGAGCGTAGAGTTCATTCGGTTTGGTCTCTTCTTTTTCCACCTCGATCGCCAGTTTTTTCAACTCTTCTGTTTCCTCGTCAGAGAGTGGGTTAACCTATAGAACATTTTACAAATTTATTATTTTACAAATAACAAGTATACATAATTTTGAACATTTCTTGTCGTTTTATGGACATACATCTAAAAATCCTATTTGTATTGAGCTTTATATATATTAATTAAAAGATTTGAATAAAGAAATCAATTGACCCTGACGAGAAGCGTTTTTTAATTGTTGCGTTAAAAATAAGTCCAAGATGTTTATTCATTTACATTCTAATACCGGCTTATAAAGCTCAATCATCATTCTTGATGATAGGATCTTTAAATGCGTCGCTGCATATCGATGAAGCGACAAACAACATCATATAATTCAAAGAGATTTTTCTTTTAGATTATATGTAAACGTCAAACAAGATAGATGTACGGAAATTGAAAATGCGTTATATTCAAATTAGTAATTCTTTTCCTTGGAATTAAATGCTATTTGCCGCGGATACAATTCACATGAAGCAATCTTTATTTTTAATGATAAAAGGTATTATAGGATGATAAATGCTCATTGAATCACCGATGTTGAGTCACTCTTGCGTATTATTCTAAAATTTCTCCGAAACTAATGCAAATTAACCGTTTTGTGGTATTTTTTTGCAATTTTGTTTAAAAACTTTATCTAAACAAATGGATTTTTAAATTTCTAGTATTGATTGTGTTTCTCACATACGGTCTAAAATAAAGATATTGTTTAAACAAATGGATTTGATTAACTTCGATTATGATTAATTATTGACTATTTGTATATTTCTACCTTAAATTCGGGTCGTTTTCTAGAACTCTTTTGCCTAGATCTTCCTCGATAACGTCTACGTGGCCTACTTTCATTATCATCAGGTAGTGTATAAATGGTTAGAAGCTTTGGTTTGTTAGAGTCCCCTGACTGGTTATCGTTGGCAGTGGCGAATGAACGACTTTCCGCTGCTCGAACATGCAACGGATAATCATGTTCCTTTTTTGATTCTTCCAAAAGTATGTCTATGCCGTCGTCTTTGAAATTGTCATGAGCGAGTGTGTGATCTATCTTCTGCAAACTCTATCGTATGGTATAAGATTAACATCCCTGTAGTAAATTGTATCTCAATTTACGCGGCACTTGTGATTACTTTAAAGATAAACTGATATGCTTCTCTTATAATAAGTTGCAATTATTTTCGTATGTATTTTTCGCATTTAAAGGCATTAACGGAATATTGATACCTTGATCGAATTTGATGTCTCTCCGAAAGCTTCAGCCAATTCGGGATTTATTCCCTCCAACGGTTCATCTCCGTATCTTATATAAACGGGAATATAGCCCGGGATGCTAGGCAAATATTGAATGGGACTCGAATCTAGAAGAAGTTGAACACGCTAGTTGAAACTATGCGGTGAGAAACAATATGTGTGCTTAATATGGATGATTACGCTGGAAATGCTCACTTGGCAAGGCGAGCTTATTGGCTATGATAGCAATGCGGATATTTAATTAGTTAGACTAAGCGCTCAGTTAAATCCCACCATCTGTGAATCATAAACTTCGCAACCAATTGATTAATTTGACCAAGTAGCTTGTGTTTCTATTGTGAAATGATTTAATTTCTTTAATTAAAGAATTATAGAAGTAAAAATTATGTATGCAATTCCTGATATAGTTGCATTTCTTTTAATACGAAATTATTTAGACTTAATCAATGAAAATGTGTTCTTTTTTTATAGATATTAATTACTGATTATATATATATATATATATGACATAATATACATTTTAGATCGAACTTAATTATTTTTTATAATTTTTTATAATATTAATTTTTTAAATAAAATTTTAATTCTAATTATTTATTTTATTTTAATTAAA